>NW_021832916.1:0-29948 GCF_006345805.1 Octopus sinensis
TACACATACACTTGCACACACACGGAGATGTCACTCAGATAAAAGGCAAAGTCGACTCCGGCGGAATTTGAACTCAGAAGGTAACAGCAGACGGAATACCTATTTCTTTACTACCCACAAGGAGCTAAACACAGAGGGGACAATTGAAGAGAGACAAACGGATTAAGTGGATTACATCGACCCCAGTGCGTAACTGGTACTTAATTTATCGACCCCGAAAGTATAAAAGGCAAAGTCGAACTCGGCAGAATTGGAACTCAGAACGTAACAGCAGACGGAATACCTATTTCTTTCTACCCACAAGGGGCTAAACGAAGAGAGGACAAACAAGGACAGACAAATGGATTAAGTAGATTATATCGAAACCAGTGCGTAACTGGTACTTATTCAATCGACTCCGAAAGAATAAAAGGCAATGTCGACCTCGGTGTATTTTTGAACTCAGAACGTAACAGCAGGCGGAATACCTATTTCTTTCTACCCACAAGGGGCTAAACGAAGAGAGGACAAACAAGGACAGACAAATGGATTAAGTAGATTATATCGAAACCAGTGCGTAACTGGTACTTATTCAATCGACTCCGAAAGAATAAAAGGCAATGTCGACCTCGGTGTATTTTTGAACTCAGAACGTAACAGCAGGCGGAATACCTATTTCTTTCTACCCACAAGGGGCTAAACGAAGAGAGGACAAATAAAGATAGACAAACGGATTAAGTAGATTATATCGAAACCAGTGCGTAACTGGTACTTATTCAATCGACTCCGAAAGAATAAAAGGCAATGTCGACCTCGGTGTATTTTTGAACTCAGAACGTAACAGCAGGCGGAATACCTATTTCTTTACTACCCACAAGGGGCTAAACACAGAGAGGATAAACAAGGACAGACAGACGGATTAAGTAGATTATATCGACGCCAGTGCGTAACTGGTACTTATTCAATCGACTCCGAAAGAATAAAAGGCAATGTCGACCTCGGTGTATTTTTGAACTCAGAACGTAACAGCAGGCGGAATACCTATTTCTTTACTACCCACAAGGGGCTAAACACAGAGAGGATAAACAAGGACAGACAAACGGATTAAGTAGATTATATCGAAACCAGTGCGTAACTGGTACTTATTCAATCGACTCCGAAAGAATAAAAGGCAATGTCGACCTCGGTGTATTTTTGAACTCAGAACGTAACAGCAGGCGGAATACCTATTTCTTTACTACCCACAAGGGGCTAAACACAGAGAGGATAAACAAGGACAGACAAACGGATTAAGTAGATTATATCGAAACCAGTGCGTAACTGGTACTTATTCAATCGACTCCGAAAGAATAAAAGGCAATGTCGACCTCGGTGTATTTTTGAACTCAGAACGTAACAGCAGGCGGAATACCTATTTCTTTACTACCCACAAGGGGCTAAACACAGAGAGGATAAACAAGGACAGACAAACGGATTAAGTCGATTATATCGACGCCAGTGCGTAACTGGTACTTAATTTATCGACTCCCAAATGGTGAAAAGCTATGGTGGTATATGTGGTCGAAGTGGAAGCAATGATAATACTGATGATAATGTTTGTAGTCGTAGTGGTGGTGTTAGTGGTAGGATATTTGTGGTGGTGGTGGTGGTGGTGGTGGTGATGTATTTAATTGCTTCAAATGATTCCTGTTTTGAAAGGGTTTTTTTTTTTTAATTATATGGCCGTGTTATCTTTTTTTACCCTCGCCAAGGAGGTTATATTTCTGCTGATGTTTGTTTGAGAAATTGGCTATTTTTGGGGCATTCGTGTATATGGGTGGAAATGGGTTGCTTGGCGGAGGTCTGCGCTCTTTGGGTGCCTTTCTAGTTCATTCTAATTTATTCTTTTATTTATTCGATATTCTCTCGCTTCGAACCAAGCAGTTTCGTCTGCGCACATGCATCAACATGTGAACACCGTCTGCTGCACATTTAGACGCATTCTTTTATTGTATTAGGTTCGCCCGGCTTGAAACAAACTTTCCCACACTATGAATAGTTGATTGTGTTGAATATATTTTCTTTGAAAAGCCGGAAAGCTTTGCGAGAGAATAAGACATGAGGCTATTCTTTCATTTAACAGGGGTGTGCGTACATACTTGCATGCGCACCAATATATAAGCGTATACATAGATATACACACTTACACATACACTTACACACACACGGAGATGTCACTCAGATAAAAGGCAAAGTCGACTCCGGCGGAATTTGAACTCAGAAGGTAACAGCAGACGGAATACCTATTTCTTTACTACCCACAAGGAGCTAAACACAGAGGGGACAATTGAAGACAGACAAACGGATTAAGTGGATTACATCGACCCCAGTGCGTAACTGGTACTTAATTTATCGACCCCGAAATTATAAAAGGCAAAGTCGAACTCGGCAGAATTGGAACTCAGAACGTAACAGCAGACGGAATACCTATTTCTTTCTACCCACAAGGGGCTAAACGAAGAGAGGACAAATAAAGATAGACAAACGGATTAAGTAGATTATATCGAAACCAGTGCGTAACTGGTACTTATTCAATCGACTCCGAAAGAATAAAAGGCAATGTCGACCTCGGTGTATTTTTGAACTCAGAACGTAACAGCAGGCGGAATACCTATTTCTTTCTACCCACAAGGGGCTAAACGAAGAGAGGACAAATAAGATAGACAAACGGATTAAGTAGATTATATCGAAACCAGTGCGTAACTGGTACTTATTCAATCGACTCCGAAAGATAAAAGGCAATGTCGACCTCGGTGTTTTTTGAACTCAGAACGTAACAGCAGGCGGAATACCTATTTCTTTCTACCCACAAGGGGCTAAACGAAGAGAGGACAAATAAAGATAGACAAACGGATTAAGTAGATTATATCGAAACCAGTGCGTAACTGGTACTTATTCAATCGACTCCGAAAGAATAAAAGGCAATGTCGACCTCGGTGTATTTTTGAACTCAGAACGTAACAGCAGGCGGATACCTATTTCTTTACTACCCACAAGGGGCTAACACAGAGAGGATAAACAAGGACAGACAAACGGATTAAGTAGATTATATCGACGCCAGTGCGTAACTGGTACTTATTCAATCGACTCCGAAAGAATAAAAGGCAATGTCGACCTCGGTGTATTTTTGAACTCAGAACGTAACAGCAGGCGGAATACCTATTTCTTTACTACCCACAAGGGGCTAAACACAGAGAGGATAAACAAGGACAGACAAACGGATTAAGTAGATTATATCGAAACCAGTGCGTAACTGGTACTTATTCAATCGACTCCGAAAGATAAAAGGCAATGTCGACCTCGGTGTATTTTTGAACTCAGAACGTAACAGCAGGCGGAATACCTATTTCTTTACTACCACAAGGGGCTAAACACAGAGAGGATAAACAAGGACAGACAACGGATTAAGTAGATTATATCGAAACCAGTGCGTAACTGGTACTTATTCAATCGACTCCGAAAGAATAAAAGGCAATGTCGACCTCGGTGTATTTTTGAACTCAGAACGTAACAGCAGGCGGAATACCTACTTCTTTACTACCCACAAGGGGCTAAACACAGAGAGGATAACAAGGACAGACAACGGATTAAGTAGATTATATCGAAACCAGTGCGTAACTGGTACTTATTCAACGACTCCGAAAGAATAAAAGGCAATGTCGACCTCGGTGTATTTTTGAACTCAGAACGTAACAGCAGGCGGAATACCTATTTCTTTACTACCCACAAGGGGCTAAACACAGAGAGGATAAACAAGGACAGACAAACGGATTAAGTAGATTATATCGAAACCAGTGCGTAACTGGTACTTATTCAATCGACTCCGAAAGATAAAAGGCAATGTCGACCTCGGTGTATTTTTGAACTCAGAACGTAACAGCAGGCGGAATACCTATTTCTTACTACCCACAAGGGGCTAAACACAGAGAGGATAAACAAGGACAGACAAACGGATTAAGTAGATTATATCGAAACCAGTGCGTAACTGGTACTTATTCAAACGACTCCGAAAGAATAAAAGGCAATGTCGGCCTGGGTGTATTTTTGAACTCAGAACGTAACAGCAGGCGGAATACCTATTTCTTTACTACCCACAAGGGGCTAAACACAGAGAGGATAAACAAGGACAGACAAACGGATTAAGTAGATTATATCGAAACCAGTGCGTAACTGGTACTTATTCAATCGACTCCGAAAGAATAAAAGGCAATGTCGACCTCGGTGTATTTTTGAACTCAGAACGTAACAGCAGGCGGAATACCTATTTCTTTACTACCCACAAGGGGCTAAACACAGAGAGGATAAACAAGGACAGACAAACGGATTAAGTAGATTATATCGAAACCAGTGCGTAACTGGTACTTAATTTATCGACACCGAAAGAATAAAAGGCAATGTCGACCTCGGTGTATTTTTGAACTCAGAACGTAACAGCAGGCGGAATACCTATTTCTTTACTACCCACAAGGGGCTAAACACAGAGAGGATAAACAAGGACAGACAAACGGATTAAGTCGATTATATCGACGCCAGTGCGTAACTGGTACTTAATTTATCGACTCCGAAAGAATAAAAGGCAATGTCGACCTCGGTGTATTTTTGAACTCAGAACGTAACAGCAGGCGGAATACCTATTTCTTTACTACCCACAAGGGGCTAAACACAGAGAGGATAAACAAGGACAGACAAACGGATTAAGTCGATTATATCGACACCAGTGCGTAACTGGTACTTAATTTATCGACCCCGAAATGGTGAAAAGCTATGGTGGTGTATGTGGTCGAAGTGGAAGCAATGATAATGCTGATGATAATGTTTGTAGTCGTAGTGGTGGTGTTAGTGGTAGGATATTTGTGGTGGTGGTGGTGGTGGTGGTGATGTATTTAATTGCTTCAAATGATTCCTGTTTTGAAAGGGTTTTTTTTTTTAATTATATGGCCGTGTTATCTTTTTTTACCCTCGCCAAGGAGGTTATATTTCTGCTGATGTTTGTTTGAGAAATTGGCTGATTTTGGGGCATTCGTGTATATGGGTGGAAATGGGTTGCTTGGCGGAGGTCTGCGCTCTTTGGGTGCCTTTCTAGTTCATTCTAATTTATTCTTTTATTTATTCGATATTCTCTCGCTTCGAACCAAGCAGTTTCGTCTGCGCACATGCATCAACATGTGAACACCGTCTGCTGCATATTTAGACGCATTCTTTTATTGTATTAGGTTCGCCCGGCTTGAAACAAACTTTCCCACACTATGAATAGTTGATTGTGTTGAATATATTTTCTTTGAAAAGCCGGAAAGCTTTACGGGAGAATAAGACATGAGGCTATTCTTTCATTTAACAGGGGTGTGCGTACATACATGCATGCGCACCAATATATAAGCGTATACATAGATATACACACTTACACATACACTTGCACACACGCAAAAATTCACCTACATTCTCTCTCCCCTCCCACTGCTCTCTCACCTTGTCTCACCTCATTATATATTACTGTATGCTCCCCCTTTCTTGCTTTCTCTCTCCCCCTCCCACCTCATTATATATTACTGTATGCTCCCCCTTTCTTGCTTTCTCTCTCCCCCCCTCCCACCTCATTATATATTACTGTATGCTCCCCCTTTCTTGCTTTCTCTCTCCCCCTCCCACCTCATTATATATTACTGTATGCTCCCCCTTTCTTTTCTCTCTCTCTCCTTTCGATCTGTATATTGCTACGTCATTCCGCTTTTCTTAATCTCCCTCCTACCTCATGCTCTCTCTATCCTCTCTCCCCCACTCATATGTATTACTATATCATTCCGCCTCATCTATTCTCTTACCTTATTCCCTCTCGTTTTCTCTCTCTCTCTCTCTCTCTCTCTCTCTCTCTCTCTCTCTCCTCTCCCTCCCTCCACAACACAACAACAATCGACACATCCCTCTTTGTCTCTCAGCCCCTCATAATATATCTTTTTTAACCACTCCGCCTCCCTTGCTTTATCTCTTACCTCACCCTTACCCTCAATTTCTCTATCTCAGTCTCTCCCTGTCCCTTCATATGCAAGTCTGTCTGTCTGTCTCTCCCTCTCCCTCTCTCCCTCTGTCTGTCTGTCTCTCTTTCTCCCTTCCTTTCTTTCTTCTTCTCCCTCCCCTCTCTCTTTATTACCTCATTATATATTAACACTTTTTTCTCTTTGTCTCTCTACTCATACTGCCCCCCCTCTTTTACTTTTATTCTGTGGCCATGCTGGAGCACCGTCTTTAGTCGAGCAAATCGACCCCAGGACTTATTCTTTGTAAGCCTAGTACTTATTCTTTCTTTCTCTTTTTCCGAACCGCTAAGTTACGGGGACAAACACAAACAAACATATACACTCACATACATATATATATACATATATGCAACGGGCTTCTTTCAGTTTCCGTCTACCAAATCCACTCTCAAAGCATTGGTCGGCCCGAGGCTATAGTAGAAGACACTTGCCCAAGGTGCCACGCAGTAGGACTGAACCCGTAACCATGTGGTTGGTAAGCAAGCTACTTACCACACAGCCACTCCTGCGCCCCCTCTTTTACTTTTACTTTTATTCTGTGGCCATACTGGAGCACCGTCTTTAGTCGAGCAAATCGACCCCAGGACTTATTGTTTGTAAGCCTAGTACTCATTCTTTCGTTCTCTTTTTCCGAACCGCTAAGTTACGGGGACGTAAACACACCAGCATCGGTTGTCAAGCGATGTTGGAGGGGGGACAAACACAAACAAACATATACACTCACATACATATATATATACATATATGCAACGGGCTTCTTTCAGTTTCCGTCTACCAAATCCACTCACAAGGCTTCGGTTGGCCCGAGGCTATAGTAGAAGACACTTGCCCAAGGTGCCACGCAGTGGGACTGAACCCAGAACCATGTGGTTCGTTAGCAAGCTACTTACCACACAGCCGCTCCTAAGTTTCTTTCCTTATTTCTTTCTCTCTTCCTTTAATTCTTACTTCATTATTTACTTTCTGTCTTTCCTCTCCCTCCCTTTCCTTGTTTCCTTCTTCCTTCCTTCCTTACCTCCTTTCTTCTTTCCTTCATTTATTTCCTTCTTTCTTCCTTTAATTATTTCTTTCATTCTTTTTTCTCTTCTTTATTTCTTTCTTTCTCTCATTCTCTTTCTCATTTTTTCTTTCACTCTTATGTCATACTTTATGACAGAATAACGTCGCGTTTTCCCCTCCCTCCTCTCTCCTTCTTTCTTTCTTCATTTCATTCTTTTCCTTTCTCTTCTTCTTCCTTTAATTCTATTTTCCTTCCTTTCTTTCTCCCCCTCTCTCTCTCCCTCACGCAATCTATTGGGTTGGGGCATAATTATTGCAGCTTTTTTTAACAAATTTTATTCAATAAAAATATTATAACAACATGTAACAAACCATCTTTAAATGATTATTCCGGAGCATATTCACCATCTACCTCAGTTACTACTGCTTGCCATTTGCTTGACAGACGGTCAGACCGTCATTTAAAGATGTTTTTGTTAAATATTGTTATTGTTTTCGTTGAATAAATTTTTTGGAAAAAAAAAGACAATAATTACACCCTAACCCAATAATTATCTCCTTCGCATAATTATTTCGGCCTTTGTTAGAGAACCTGACCTCTATATTGTCTCGCATCATTCCGGAAGCAGCAAGCAACGACTTGTAGCGGCACAAGCAGCAAGCACCATATTGGATGAGATCTCGCGGCAGCCATTGCCATCTACGAGACCTGAGCGATACCCCACCTGCATCCATTTGCCATGCGCGAGGTCACAACGAGGCTCGCGATGGAAACTATATAAACGGAAAACCGATTCAGACCTGTCTCTTTTGGCGCCACCCCCACAGCAGCACTGGCTGAGGCTTTCTACCTGTCCATCTTCAGAGGCAATGCGCCCACACTATCGGAGCTTAAGATGGTAGCTGAGAGCAGCACACTTCATTTTGCCTTCCATTATTAAAGACTTTCAAATTTGTAATGTTTTTCATATTGTTTGGTCTGTCCTTTTTGTAAATTCTAACTATGTGTGTGTGTGTGTGTGTGTGTGTGTGGTGCGTGTTTGTGTGTGTGTGTATGTGTGCGTGTGTGTGTGTGTATGTTTGTGTGTCTGTGTTTGTCTCCCCAACATCGCTTGACAACCAATGCTGGTGTGTTTATGTCTCCGTAACTTAGCGGTTAGGAAATAGATACTCATAGAATAAGTACTAGGCTTACAAAGAATAACTCCCGGGGTCGATTTGCTCTAGTGAAGGCGGTGCTTCAGCATGGCCACAGTCAAATGACTGAAACAAGTAAAAGAGTAAAAGAGCACAATATGCTTAAGCCATGTTAAAAAAGAAAAGCAGTTATTGTTTTATACAGTCGTCACAATTGTCCAGAGCCTCTTTGAACAGGGGAGTGGTGGGCAGTTGAATGACATCTTGTGGTAGCTTGTTCCACGGGGCTGCGATACGGATGGAGAATGTAGCCTTTTGCCTGTTGAGTCGAAAGTGTCGGGGATAGAGTTTCCAATCGTGCTCACGAAAACCCTATCCGGCGCAGGGGTGAAAAACTCCGCAAATGGTAGATTTATATTCCCGTTGAAGATGTTGAAAGCTGGGATGAGTTCTCCCCGCATTCTCCGTTGTTCGAGTGAAGGTAATGCCAGCCGTTGTAGACGTTCCTCATCCGTAAGCTTAGACAGGCCCACGATCATTCCGTTGGCTAAGTGTTGAACCCGTTCTAGGTGCTGAATGTCTTTCTGGAGATATGGGTTTGAGGCCTGGATGCATAGTTACCGTTTTTATTAAATATTTTGAGATCATTTGGAGATCAATTGCTTTTATAAATACTTTGGAAACCTTTCGAGCGTGATCGTTACCAACGTCACGTCACTGACCTCCTGTGCCGGTGGCATGTGTAAAAAGATTTGCGTGAGGTCATTGCCAGTACCGCCTGACTGGCCCCCGTGCCGGTGGCACGTAAAAATCACCTACTACACTCTCGGAGTGGTTGGCGTTAGGAAGGGCATCCAGCTGTAGAAACTTTGCCAGATCAAGATTGGAGCCTGGTGCAGCCATCTCGTTCGCCAGCCCTCAGTCAACACCGTCCAACCCATGCTAGCATGGAAAGCGGACGTTAAGCGATGATGATGATGATGATGATAATTTGGAAACATCCTTCAATTCTTATATGAAAAACAAACAAAATTTGAAGTCATTTGGTTTCTGTTTCTAGCGTGAAGATTGACCACATATAGGAAATGTTCTAATACATGCTTCTTAAACTGTCCTTCAATTGAAAGTAAATGCAAGTTTGAAGGTAATTGGTTGTATTTTCTAGCAGGATATGAAATCATGGGTGGGGGAATATTTTTGTAGTTGATCTGTAAAGTGTCCTTTAGAGAGAGAGAGAAAGATATGGGGAGAGAGATAAAGTGAGAGAAGAGAGAGAGAGAGAGAGAAGGAAAAGAAAGTGGAACATAAAGAGACAGAGGGTGAGAGAAGGGGAGGGATATATAGTTTAGCGAGAGCGGGAGGGGGTAAAAGTATATATATATATACTCTTTTACTCTTTTACTTGTTTCAGTCATTTGACTGCGGCCATGCTGGAGCACCGCCTTTAATCGATCAACTCGACCCCGGGACTTTTTCTTTTGTAAGCCCAGTACTTATTCTATCTGTATCTTTTGCCGAACCGCTAGTTGACGGGTACATAAACTCACCAGCATCGGTTGTCAAGCAATGCTAGGGGGACAAACACAGATACACAAACACACACACGCATATATATACATATATACGACGAGCTTCTTTCAGTTTCCGTCTACCAAATCCACTCACAAGGCTTTGGTCGGCCCGAGGCTATAGCAGACAACACTTGCTCAAGATGCCACGCAGTGGGACTGAACCCGGAACCATGTGGTTGGTAAACAAACGACTTACCACACAGCCACTCCTGCATCGAAATACATATATTTCGTCTGTGTCAACGTTTTGAGTTCAAATTCCGCCGCAGTCAACTTTGTCCTTTACCTTTTCGGGGTCGATAAACTAAGTACCAGTTGCTTACTGGGGTCGATCTATTCAACTGGACTCCTCCCCCAAAATTTCGGGCCTTGCGCCTAGAATTTAAAAGACTCTGTGTGTGTGTGTATGTGTGTGTGTATATGTGTGTGTGTGTGTGTGTGTGTGTGTGTGTGTGAGAAGAGAGAGAGAGAGAGAGAGAGAGAGAGAAGAGAGAAAGAATGTGTTTTGAAAGGCACAACAAAGCACTATAATAACTGTTATAATTTAATCATCCATAGTTTGATACAAAATTTCGGGATATAAAAATTCCTTCTTCAGATATCCCTAGGAATTGATCGAGTCACTGCTACAATCGGTTTTCCAATGGTTTTTTCTATATTCCGAAATGTTGTATCAGACTATGGATGATTAAATTATAACAGTTATTATAGTCCATAGTTGTTATTATAGTGCACTGTTGTGCCATTCAAGACACTTTATATTTTTTACAAACAACTACAATGCTTCAAGCGAATGACAATACACTCCTCTCTCTCTCTTTTCTCTCTCTCTCTCTCTCTATATATATATATATACAGAGAAAGAGAGAGAGAGAGAGAGCAAATGATATAAAGGTTTTAGTAAGAGTGTGGGAGAATGTTGTGTTGGAGAGAAGGTGTTTCTCGAAGTGTCCTTCCAGTTACAACTGAAAAACTATAAACTTTGAAGGACTTGCTTTCTGTTTCTAGTAAGATGTGAGAAAATATGTTGGTCTCTTTCTTTTATAAATTCTTCTCAATTGTCCTTCAAATTTTTATATGACAAACATAGTGAATTGAAAGTCACACGGCTTCTATTTCTAGAATGAAGAATACCACATATGGGAAAAGATTTTTAAAATGCTTCTTAATGTCCCTTTTAATTATTTAATGGAAACAAATGTAAATTTGTGTGCAGTTGGCTGTTATTTCTAGCATAATGTGAAATCATGTAGAGGACAATTATTTTAATAAATGCTTCTTAAATTGTCCTTCAATGCTTGCACTATTTAATTTCTTCAATTATAAACTTACAAAGTATTTATGTAATTAGTCATTAGTTAAATAATTAATTATTTAAATTAAGCTGCACCAAAATTTAAATCAGAGAAGTTGTTAGAAATAAAAGGAGAGGAAGAAGGAGAGGGTAATAATATAATGAAGAGGAGGAGGGAGATAGAGAGGAAGAAAGGAAAATAGAGAGGGATACCTAGGGAAGGGGAGGGACACGTTAATGTATGAGGTTAGAGAGAGGAAGAGAAACTGATATATAGTATCAGTAAGTGAGGGAGGGGATGAGGTGAGCGGTATGGCAAGGGAGGCGGGGTTTAAAATAAATATATAATGAAGTGGAGGAGGGAGAGAGGAGACAAAGAGGGAGAAGTCGATTGCTATGTTTTGTAGGCGAGAGAGAGAGAGAGAGAGAGAGAGAAAGGGGATGGAAATAGAAGGCAAGAGAGGGAGAGGCACTGTAATATATAATGAGGCGGGAAGAGAGATACTGTTAGCTACAGAGAGAGAAGGCAAACGATAAATACATTTACTAATAGAGGAAGGGTAAGAGGTAAGAGGGGCGGAGTCAATCCACATTAAATGGGGTGAGAGTGTTTACTGAGAGAGGGAGAGTCAGAGGTAAGGAATATATAACGAAGGGCGGGGAAGTAGAGAGTCAGAGCAAGGATAATAACTCTTACCACAACCCTTTTTGCTTTAAACTGTTTTCCTTTTTATTGAGTCTAATGAAATCTGTTTTCTTGCGCAAACTCTACAGGTTTCCAAATATGATTTAATGAGAATAACACATCGAAGTGTTTATAACACACTGGCAGTATCGCCCGGCGTTGCTCGGGTTTGTAAGGGAAATAACTATATAAGCATTTTTAGAGAGTTATAGCCAAAAAATAGCAAAAAATGCATTATAATTTTTTTTTAAATCGTTGACTCATCGAAGACATTTCTAGAGAGTTACTTCCCTTATATAATAGCGAAAAATGCATTAAAATGGAAAAAAATGATGGTAATTTTTTTTTTTAATCGTAGACTCATCGTAGACGTACGCTAATACCCAGAAGGGATCGATATGAATCACGACTATAAGATACCCGGTTTTGGTTAAACTGCACCGCAAAATGTGGGAGTAGTTAGGAATCTAAATCGTAGGAGACAGACACACAACCTTACTTTTATATATAAAGATTATCAATAAATATCGAACACTTTTCTACGTCACTGATTCGTTTTTCGCTTGACATCTCACAATTTCGCTTTTTTACACTTTCGTTTCTTAGTCTTTAATTAGTTTCCAGGGAACACAAATTAAGGAAAAGTATTAAGTTAGCCTCTCTTAGCAACACACAACACACGCTTTCTGTCTCGCAACCCCCATCGACACATACACACATCCATATCCATTTCCTCTCTCTTTCACTTTATGCTGCCTTCGAAGTCTGTCAATTTTCACCTACGAAAATAAATAAATAAATTTTAATGAATTTACCGAGCGCTGTAACTTAACAGTTGATTAAAAGTGACATTTCCCCGAGTTATATCGAAGGATCGCCTATATGTGTGTATGTAGTAGTTGAGAAATGTATCATAAGATTTATAAATGTATTATTATCAGCTGATTAAGAGAAATTCACTCAAAGGACATTTCCCCAGGTGTCAACAGCAAGTAGGAATCACGTTCAATCTCCTCTGAAATATTTATGACAGTTAACCTTTCTTATGCCATTAATTATATTTATATGTTTCTTTGAGTATTAATATCTGACTGTACTGATTCATTCTATCGGATGCTGTTACACGTCGCTGCTCACGATGCCCTTCCAGTTCTTTCTTGATTGGGTCATTCTGTGCCATCTTCGCCCAAATATTTCAACTGTCTTGATGTCTTCATTAAATCATTCTCGCAAAATCATGTCCTAACTAGACATGTCTGTATTGTTATGAGAACATAACTATATAAATGTGACACTTCAAAACGATAGGCATTTTTACCTCCGCCTAAATTCGGGGGTTAGTTTCGTAGATTTTAAACACAGCAACAATTAATCCATTCGTTGTAGCTCGGAAAGAAAGAAAGAAAACACAAAGAGAGAAAGAAAGAAAGAAAGAAAGCAAAAAGAAAGAAAGGAAGAGTAAAGAAAGAAAGAAAAAAAGAAAGATAGAAAGAAAAAAGAAATTAAGTAAAAGGGAAACAAAATGAAATAAATAAAAAGAAAGAAAGAATGAGATTAAGGGAAAGAATGAGAGTGACAGAGAGAGAGAGTAAAAAGAAGGAAAGAATGAAAGAGAAAGAGAGAGGGAGGAAGAAAGAAAAGAGAAAAAGTAGGAATGATAGAAGGGAGGGGGGAAGGAAAAAAGTAATGTGATTCTGTAATAATACATGAAATGAGAGCGGAAGAAATAAATAAAGAAAGAAAGAAAGGAAAAAAGAAAGAAAGAAAGGAAAAAAGAAAGAAAGTAAGAAAGAAATTAAGAAGAAAGAAAAAGGGAGAAAGAAAGGAGCAAAAAAAGAAGAGGAAGGAAGGAAAGGTAGAAAGAAAAGAAAGATAGAAAGGGAAAAGAAGGAAATTTAGAAAGAATGAAACAAAAATAGAAAGGAGGAAAGGGGAAAGAAAGGAAAGAAGAAAAGATAGAAGGAAAAAGAAGGAAAGATAGAAAGAATGAAGGGAAGAAAGAAGGAAAAAGAAGGAAAAAGAAGGAAAGAAAGAGAGAAAGATAAGAGCTGGGCGAGAGGGAGAGAGAGAAAAAGGAGAAAAGGAAAAGAAAACAAAGAAAAGCAACGAAACAACGACGAAAAAAAGAAAGGAAGAAAAAGAAAAGAAGCAAAGGAGAAGGAAAGATAAGAGCGAAGAAAGAAAAGAGAATGAAGGGAAAGAAGAAGGAAATGAAAAACTGAAAGAAAACTAAAGAAATAACGAAAATGAAAGAAGGAAACAGAAAAAGATGAGAGAAATGAAAGAAGAAATAAAGAAAGAAAGAAAGAAAGGAAGGGGAATGAATGAAAGAAAGAAAGAAGAAAGAAAAGAAGAAAGAAAAAAGAAGAAAGAAAGAAAGAAAAAAGAAAGAAAGAAAGGAAATTGAAAGAAAGAAAGAAAGGAAATTGAAAGAAAGAAAGAAAGAAAGGAAGAAAGAAAGGAAGAGAGGAAAATGAACGAAAAAAAGGAAGAAAGAAAGAATAAGAGAGAGATAGAAAGGAAGGTGACGTAATTCTGTAAAAATGATAAGATGTAAGAGGGAGAGGGAGAGAGAGAGGAGGAGTATGAGATGAGAGAGAAAGAGTAAAAAGGTGGAGCATTAATATATAATAAGGTGATAGAGAGAGGGAGAGGGAGAGAGGGAGAAAGAGAGAGACAGACAAACAGAGACACGGAGACAGAGAGAGAGACATGAGAAGCGAGAGGGCGAAAGAGAGAGACTGAAATAGAGAAATGGAGAGAGCAAAGAGAGAGAAAGACAGACAAAGAGAAAGAGAGGGAGAGGGAAAGGGAGGAGAAAGGGAGGGAAAGAATGAGGTAAGAGAATCAGAGAATATTATATAAGGAGGTGGAGGGAGAGAGAGAAGGATACATAGGTTTAGAAAGAGAGGGAGAGTGTGACGTGGGGCGGAGCGCAAAAGAGGTAGAGGGAGAGTATGAGATATGAGGTGGTAAAGAGGGAGGGAGAGAGAGACAAAAAGTGAGCGGGGGAGGAAACAGAGGTGATGTATGAGATATATGCTTTGTGAGGGAGGGAGAGTAAGAGTTGAGAGAAAACGAGGGATGAGGGAGGCGGGGTTAAACAATAACATAAATAAGTGAAAGAGGGGGGAGTTGAGAAGGAGAGGGAATGATGTGTGTGATAAGAGAGGGAGTCTATCATGTATTAGAGAAAGGAAGAGGGGAAGGAAGAGGTATTAATACAGAATGGGGAAGGAGAGAGAAGAGTTTCGAAGTGTCCTTCATTTTCATATGAAACACAAAACCAAACTTTAACATACTTGGCTGTTATTTCTAGCATCACATTTGATCCCCATTTGGACTATATTTCTCCACATGCTTCTTAAAGTGTCCTTCATGAAAACAATATAAATTATAGTGTGGTGGGCAGTTATTTCTAGCAAGATAACAGACCACCAATACGTTTTATAGACGCTTCTTCACTTGGTTTCTCTTTCGATGAAGAAGTCTGACCAGATCCGGGAAAAAGTTTTATAAATGCTTCTTAAATTGTCTTTCAATTTCGTATGAAAAACAAAGCAACTTTGAGTGTAGTGGGCTGTTATTTCTAGCATGATGTCAAACCAGGTGTAGGAGGATTCTTTGAATAAATGCTTCTTAAATTGTCCGTCAATGTCTCGGCTATTTATTTGCTCATTAAGGACTACACAGTAATTATGTAATTAATGGTTAGTTAAATAATTAGCTTCTGGTAAAATAATTAGCGAGAGAGAAATTTGAAGTAAATCTGAAAATATAATTTATTTGTAAGAAAGTAAGGTTTCTTAGGGATAAGGGGAGAGGAAGAGGAGAGGGTGAGATATAAGGGATGGGGGATAGAGAGAAGAGAAAGGAAGAAAGAGTGAGAGAGAGAAGGCCTAGGGGAGGGAGGATATTTAATATATTATTAGAGGACAGAGAAAGAATGAGAGTGGGAGAGAGAGAGAGAGAGAGACAGAATGCGTGAGAGAGAGAGATAGAGAGAAAGAAAGGAAGGAAGAGTGAGAGAGAGAAGCCCTAGGGAAGAGGAGGGATATATTAATGTATGAGGAAGCAGAGAGGGGGAGTGAGAGTGGGAGAGAGAGAGACAGAATGCGTGAGAGAGAAAGAGAGAGAGAGAGAAAGAGAGAGAGAGAGAGAAAGAAAGGAAGAAAGAGTGGGAGAGAGAAAGCCTAGGGAAGGGGAGGGAATTATTAATGATTGAAGAAGCAAGAAAGAAGAGTGGGAGAGAGAGAGAGAGATAGAAAGGAAGAAAGAGTGAGAGAGAGAAAGCCTAGGGAAGATGAGGATATATTAATGTATGAGGAAGCAGAGAGAATGAGAGTGTGAGAGAGAGGAGCAGAATGCGTGAGAGAGGAGAGAGAGAAAAAAGGGAAGAAAGAGTGAGAGAGAGAAAGCCTAGGGAAGGGGATATATATATTATGTAGAAAGCAGAGAAGAAGAGAAGTGGGAGAAAGAGAGAGAGACAGAAGCGTGAGAGAGAGAGAGAGAGAAAGAAAGAAGAAAGGGTGAGAGAGAAACACTAGGAAGGGGAGGGATATATTAATGTATGAGGAAGCAGAGAAAGAATGAGAGTGGGAGAGAGAGAGACAGACAGAATGCGTGAGAGAGAGAGAGAGAGAGAAAGAAAGGAAGAAAGAGTGAGAGAGAGAAACCCTAGGGAAGGGGAGGGATATATTAATGTATGAGGAAGGAAAGAAAGAATTAGAGTGGGAGAGAGAGAGAGAGAGAGAGAGAAAGAAAGGAAGACTGAGTGAGAGAGAGAAACATATTAATGTATGAGGAAGCAGAGAAAGAATGAGAGTGGAGAAGAGAGAGAGACAGAATGCATGTGTGTGTGAGAGAGAGAGAGCGAGAGAGACAGACATATATACAGTTAGTGAGGGAGAGGAAGAGGTGAACGCTTTTCCAAGGGAGGTGGGCGGTGATTAAAATGAATATATAATGAGGTTCTGAGAGAAAGGAGACAAAGAGGGAGAAGTGGGAGGATATGTTTCGTAGGGGGGAGAGAAAGAGTATGAAAGGCATTAAGGTTTCAGTGAGGTACAGACAGAGGAATTAAGAGAAAAGCAAGGGAGGGGGAAGCATTGGGTAATATATAGGAGGGTGGAGGGAGGCGAAGAGAAAGAGACAAAGAGGGAGAGCGCGCTTATTGGACGATATATATTTAGTAATAGGGGAAGGGTATGAGTTAATAAAGAAAGCAAAATGGGCGGAGTCAGTCTACGTTATGCAAAGTGGTGGGAGGAGTCAACGTTGAAAGGGTAAGAACAATAACTCTTATTGCATCCCTTTTCGCTTTAAATTGTATTTTTTTCTTGCGCAGAATTTGAAGATTTCCAAAAATGATTTAATGTAAATAATAGATCGAAGGGTTTAATATTGCAATTCTTGCCCCTTAATTTCCTCCTCGTAATCTTCACACTGCACCCTGCATCTATTGTGGATGCAGCTGCTAGAAATAGCAGCCAAACATCGCATACTAAATGAAACCTCTTATTTCTTTAATTGCTTCAAAATTTATTTATTAAGTTGAGGAAAAAGTTCGTGCGTTTGGTCTTTATTTTGAAGAATATTTGTTGCTTTTGAATAAATTCTTGCATAAAACAATCATTATTTTAACACGACGCACAGACTTTTCCCTCAATCTAATAGTTTCTATTTTATAATTGGCATTTGGTCAGATAACTGCAAAGATTAGCCATTGACTGTCCACTACAAAGAGAAGGGAGCAAGAATATGCAATGAAAGTGCAGTTTAGTGCAGCCGTGCACTGGTTGTCGTCCTATTTTAAGCTGCAAAAATGTGAAAGTAAACTTCGAGAAGGAAAGGGATCAGACCGGAAGTGATGAGAATAGAACAGGAAACAAGTGAATGCCATCTAACGGAGAACAATTCAGCTCATAGTGACCACGCCTCTACCACCGAAACATCTCGACACACTGTTTTTACTCATCGCAGGCCGGTCTCATGGATGTGTGACGGAGCTGTGTTGCCGGGAAAGAGCTACGAGAACGGAAATCGACGGAAATTGACGCATCTCGACGGTTATGAAGGAGTTCAGTGTGAAGATATTAAATGCCTTTCGCTATTGCTTCAGATGTTTGACACCCGAATTTCCTGCCTCAGAGCTTCCAGAAAATGGAGATTTTAAATTATATTTTCTAAAACTGAGCTTCTGATGCTGTAAATTGCGATTATATCGGAATATTTGATGAAAACATTTTTCCTTCTTCGATGTGAGGAGTTTTGGAAAACTCACACAAGGCGTCTGGCTTTTGTCACAACTTTCAGAAAATTAGTAAATTTTTTATGGACTTTTCGATAAATGCCTTTCAGAGTGTGTCGATTACAATTATAAAATAATAATAATAATGAAATTATTGTATACAGTGCTCAGGTGCACCACAACTTGTCAGAAAGTGCGTATAAGGTGTATGCAGTAATGTACAAATGTCTGGAAAGCGAACAATGTATGAGTCAAATACATGCTTGTGTGTGTATGGAGGGGAGAAGATCAGGTGTAGTGTTGGCGAATCTCAGAAAGCATGGAAGTTCTGAAGGATGCAGTGCTCCGACAACTAACAACTGATGCCGGCAGTTTGTTCCATGCTTGTGTGTGTATGGAGGGGAGAAAATCAGGTGTAGTGTTGGCGAATCTCAGGAAGCATGAAAGTTTTGAAGGATGCAGTGCTCAGACAATTAACAACTGATGCCGGCAGTTTGTTCCATGCTTGTGTGTGTATGGGGGGGAGAAAATCATGTGTAGTGTTGGCGAATCTCAGGAAGCATGAAAGTTTTGAAGGATGCAGTGCTCAGACAATTAACAACTGATGCCGGCAGTTTGTTCCATGCTTCAGCAACTCTCAGCGTGAAAAATCATATCGGAAATGAATAAGAGAAAATTAATTTGGTGGATTATTACACATGCATAGTACAACAGGTCACATATCGACAAAAGGAAACTTGAAATTTCGAAGGAAATTATGATGTGCGCCAGTGTGTGTGTGTGTGTGTGTGTGTGTGTTCATTATTTTTTCTTTCCAAATTAAATTCCAATATAATCGCATTTTACACACACTGTAACGGATTTCTCTTTTACTCATTTACTTGTTTCAGTCATTAGACTGTGGCCATGCTGGAGCACCGCCTTTAGTCGAGCAACTCGATCCCGGGACTTATTCTTTTGTAAGCCCAGTACTTATTCTATCGGTGTCTTTTGCCGAACCGCTAAGTAACGGGGACATAAACACACCAGCATCGGTTGTCAAGCATTGCTAGGGGGACAAACACAGACACACAAACAGGCATATATATATATACATATATACGACGGGTTTCTTTCAGTTTCCGACTACCAAATCCACTCACAAGACTTTGGCCGGCCCGAGGCTATAGTAGAAGACACTTACCCAAGGTGGCACGCAGTGGGACTGAACCTGGAACCATGTGGTTGGTAAGCAAGCTACTTACCACACAGCCACTCTTGCACCTGTAGAAAATTACGTTAGAAAATAACCCATTTTGTTAAAGTTCTGAGCAAACACAGACAATTCGTGTGAATTTTACGAAACTCATCTTTCTGCCCACAGACAAATTTGTTTCGCTACAAATTCCGATATAATCAGAATGATCACCATCTGAAGCGTATTTACAGAAACTTTAATCAAATAATGTCTGTTTGTCGGGGAAACAAATGAGGAAACAAATTCGGTGCCTCGCACACATCTGTGAGAATGGCTGCCTTCTCAACACGGATCTTCTGCTAGAAATCGCTGTTCCAGTCGGAAAACTTCTCGGCTGTCCTCTTCCGCATCTGTGCGTGTCGGTGGGACATTACCGTCAAATCCAAGCACCATCTGAGTCGTCTCTTTTCCTCACTAACATTTCTCTCTCTCTCTCTCTCTCTCTCTCTCTCTCTCTTTCTCTAATTCTTTCTTTCTTTCTCTCTGAGTGTTATGTTGCAGCCCTACCCAACCATCAGAATCCTCCTCACCTGACCTAAGACCGACAATGACAGAGAAAGTAGCTGTCCATCTGCAGCTGACATGTACCCTAAGCCTCGACTCCTTGAAGCATCAACGGCTTAAAATGTGTAAGAAGCCGGTTCCCATTGTTAACAGCATGTAGGTCGACGGCAGAAATATCTGGTCGGTTGTGAAAGATTGAGACAGATGCACAGGTATCTCGACGAAATTCAGCTGCGGGGAAGTGGCATCTGTCTTTACGATCAACCATGTGTTTCATTTTTCTTGAATCTTTTATTTAAATAAGAAATTTCAGTGTTTTTCCCTTTTGTACAGACATATTACGTTTATTAAGTTGTCCAAAAATGTCTGACAAATAGAATAATTTGTATAACGAATCTTCATTGTGGAACAAATCTGAATTTAATCCCAGCAGGAATATTATGTCTTCATTTTCTTAAAGTTCTAACAATTGTTTCAAAGCTTCTCCATTTCAGATTCATCACACTTCTGTTCTTCATAAAACTTTGCTGAAATTGGATGCCATTTCGTCAAAGAAGAGGAAACTATTGAGAACAAGAATTTTAATAACGTTAATAATTTTAACCACTTCTTGTAATATTGCAAAAGTATCTGGAAATATTTTGTGAGAAACAAACACCTCTCAGTGAAGATTGTAATAAGTGACAGAAATAGGGTTTTTATCTTACAGTTAACTTGAACCCCAATTTCCCTCCTTATCATAGCTTCTGCACCTTTATTACATACTACATTAAATTTATACCATCCAAGGCCTAGTTCTATCTCTCTTTACTCTTTTACTTGTTTCAGTCATTTGACTGCGGCCATGCTGGAGCACCGTCTTTAATCGAGCAACTCGACCCCGGGACTTATTCTTCGTAAGCCCAGTACTTATTCTATCGGTCTCTTTTGCCCCCCCGCTAAGTGACGGGGACGTAAACACACCAGCATCTGTTGTCAAGCAATGCTAGGGGACAAACACAGACACACACACGCACATACACATATATATACATATATACGACGGGCTTCTTTCAGTTTCCGTCTACCAAATCCCCTCACAAGGCATTGGACGGCCCGGGGTTATAGCAGAAGACACTTGCCCGAGATGCCACGCAGTGGGACTGAACCAGGAACCATGTGGTTGGTAAGCAAGCTACTTACCACACAGCCACTCCTGTGCCTATATATATGTTATTTTATTTTACTTGTTTCAGTCATTTGACAGTGGCCATGCTGGAGCACCGCCTTTAGTCGAGCAAATCGATCAGGCCGTCAAGAAGGCTATCCATATGCTAGAAATGGCAGCCAAAGCTAACGAAAGTTCGATAAAATAAGTCTCTCTCTCTCTCTCTCTCTCTCTCTCTCTCTCTCTCTCTCTCTCTCTCTCTCTCTCTCTCTCTATGCTAGAAATGGCAGCCAAAGCTAACGAAAGTTCGATAAAATAAGTCTCTCTCTCTCTCTCTCTCTCTCTCTCTATATATATATATATATCTCTCTCTCTCTCTTCTTCATCATCATCATCATGATATATATGAATATATATGTCTGAGTCACTTTTCATTGACGAAAATCTGAGCTGCCTCTGAGAAAATACGAATTAGATCGTCATATATATATACGTATGTATGTGTGTGTGTATGCATGCATTTGTGTATACGCCTGTGTATGCATGCATGCATGTATGTATGTATGTATGTATGTATGTATACATGTATGTGTGTGTATATACACTTGTTTTGGCAGAAGAGTAAGGTATTTTAATTACATTTTAATTACATTTGCAGCCACAGCCAATTTACGCTTCAATTAACATCCTGTTGTCCAGTTAAGTTGCTGCGAAGGGCGACAACACACCCCTCATCGGTATTAAAAAATAGGTATTTCGTCTAAAGCTAAGCTACACACACACACACACACAGATATATATATATATGTGTGGTGTGTGTGTGTGAGTCTGTATATATGTATGTATGTGTGTATGTATGCATGTATCTATCTATCTAACTATCTATCAATCTATCCATATATATATATATATATATGCGGACAATACACGCAGACAAATACACACGCACACATACACACACACACACACACAAATATATATATGTTTATATATTTCAAAATAGAATATTACCCTTTAACAGGTAATTTTAACTTGCTAAAAATAGCAGCCATATATGTATATATATATTCTCTTTCTCTTTCTCTTTTACTTGTTTCAGTCATTTTGACTGCGGCCATGCTGGAGCACCGCCTTTAATCGATTAACTCGACCCCGGGACTTATTCTTTGTAAGCCCAGTACTTATTCTATCGGTCTCTTTTTTGCCGAACCGCTAAGTGACGGGGACGTAAACACAGCAGCATCTGTTGTCAAGCAATGCTAGGGGGACAAACACAGACACACACACGCACATACACATATATATACATATATACGACGGGCTTCTTTCAGTTTCCGTTATTTTATTTTACTTGTTTCAGTCATTTGACAGTGGCCATGCTGGAGCACCGCCTTTAGTCGAGCAAATCGATCAGGCAGTCAAGAAGGCTATCCATATGCTAGAAATGGCAGCCAAAACTAACGAAAATTCGATAAAATAAGTCTCTCTCTCTCTCTTCTTCTTCCGGCTGGCTAATTTTTGCCTGTTGTTCACCCCCTAATATTGTCTGGGCCCCCTTGGGGTGCGACGGTCACCTAGAGCGTGACTATCCAGCCGGGGCCGATCCGTTTGCTTGCGGTCCGAGCACCTCCTACGACTTTCGGGTGGGACCACGTCGCTGTTTTTACCCGGTACGTGGACGATACCGCGCGCTTAGTTTCGTGCTTTCGATTTCACGCACCGTGTGGCGGCGGAGACGCGGGCGACCGGCGTGCGACGGTCACTAGAGCGTGACTATCCAGCGTGGGCCGATCCGCAAGCTTACGGGTCTGATTTTTTTTCATTACGGGTCAGTCCACGTATGTGTATTTTCCCGGTGCATATCGTAAGGTGAAGGATGAATTTACCGGATGTTTACGTTTTGATATACGACAACGCGGCGTATACACATATATACATATATACGACGGGCTTCTTTCAGTTTCCGTTATTTTATTTTACTTGTTTCAGTCATTTGACAGTGGCCATGCTGTAGCACCGCCTTTAGTCGAGCAAATCAACCCCGGGACTTATTCTTCGTTAGCCCAGTACTTATTCTATCGGTCTCTTTTGTCGACCCGCTAATTGACGGGGACGTAAACACACCAGCATCTGTTGTCAAGGAATGCTAGGGGGACAAACACAGACACACACACGCACATACACATATATATACATATATACGACGGGCTTCTTTCAGTTTCCGTTATTTTATTTTACTTGTTTCAGTCATTTGACAGTGGCCATGCTGGAGCACCGCCTTTAGTCGAGCAAATCGATCAGGCCGTCAAGAAGGCTATCCATATGCTAGAAATGGCAGCCAAAGCTAACGAAAGTTCGATAAAATAAGTCTCTCTCTCTCTATCTATCTCTCTCTCTCTCTCTATCTATCTCTCTCTCTCTCTCTCTTCTTCATCATCATCATGATATATATGAATATATATGTCTGAGTCGCTTTTCTTTGACGAAAATCTGAGCTGCCTCTGTTTTATAATTTAGAGTTGAGGAATTATGTATGATATTTGAATTGGACGGGTAGATGTCTACACTTTATTGTTGAGAGGACATCTGAAGAAGGCTGGAGAATTCCTCAGCCGAAACGTTGTAGTAACAACTAACAAGATGAGGACACCTGTCCGTCGATTGTAATTATTCTTATCTACTCTAGTCACAAAGCCCGAAATTTTGGGGTAGGGCCCAATTGATTAGATCGACCCCACTATGCAACGGGTACTTAATGTTTCAAACCCGAAAGGATGAAAGGTAAAGTCGAAATCGGCGGAATTTTGAACTCATAACGTAAAAACAGAACGCTAAGCATTTTGCCCTGCGTGCAAACGTTTCTGCCAACTCGGCGCCTTGTCAATTGTAAATATTGCAATAATTTGACATGTCAAACTGAAGGAAATTCGTGTGTTTATGGTGGAAAGAGGGAAACCAAAAATAACGTCTCATGTGCAATTCCATAGCGGGAGCTCAACGTTATTCCTGACACGGTGTATAATACGGTCAATAATGCATTAACTAACTCGACCCAAATCGGATTTTCTGAGGCAAATGAGTCGGACGGAAAGCCTAGAATAGAACTTATAACCTCCCTCTCAAACCCTTATCTGATATCGAACCGCTTAAGTCCATCCTTTTTTCACTAATTTAACTTGGACATAAACTAATCCACTTTCTACCACTCTCACCTTTAATACCCTCAGTGGTCTTATGATCTTGAAATCTATTTTCTCCATACTGCAAATATTCTCTGTCTAAACATCCCTAACTCCCCTTCCTATTAAATATAGCCCTCTATAAAATCAATCAGTCTTTAACCAATATCATGACAACATTTTAAATGCAAAACCTTTAATATAAATTTCTTCCCCCGGAGAGGTGATGTTATCCAACAATGGTCCCTGATATCTGTCATATATCAGGACCACACAAGATCCCTGAAACGGCCGTAGAACATTTAAACTCTACCTATACTATTTGTGATACTGTTTATCTGAAAATTGGACTATTTCTTCTTAATATCCACACGTTTTACCTTTTTAATTTCCATTCAATGTATCTTCATATGTAAATGTAGATAAATATCTAGCTTGCTTGTCGTTTCTTTACGTATCTAAAGTCTCATGTTCTAATCTCTTCAGCACTTCGAAGTGTTTCTATATACAGTGAACACCTGTATCTAAAACAGAAAATAAAATATATATATGAATATGTATATATATACATATAAACACATATACATACGCACGTCGATATATATATATATATATATATATAATATATATATATTACATGTATTTATTTATATTAAGGGCATTACTATATAGAAATGCCTCGCGCTAAGAGGGACTCTTGAAGTCAAAACTACTATAATAACCACATTGTATCAAACGCAAGGATACAAGAGTTCGTCTGGTACGTTGATTTTTGTTAAATTTTATGTCTTGACAAAGGCTGCGCTGATGAGTGAAAAGTGCATTTTGTGCACTAATTACGGAATCATATGATGTTCAGCTACGTCTGTTTCTGGAGGCTCGTTTTGAGAGTTGCATTCCCTCGCGTTTTGTACAATGTGGGCATTATAGTAGTTTATACTTCAAGAGACCCTCCTAGCGTGAGGCATTTATGTATAAGTAATGCCCTTAATATACGTAAATATATTCATAGGGAATAATTAATAAGTTATCCCTTCTGAGGTTTTTCACGATAACTACTTGATAAATCCTCGTAAAAATTTTATCCTATATTTCAATTATATATATTTATTAGTAGCCCCAAACTTACTTTGTTATATATATACACACACACACACACACACTTATGTATATATATATATATATATATATTACATATATGTATATTTCTATGTATATGTGAGCGTGTGTATGTATATGTGTATGTGTTTCAGTTTATCCACTAGGACCGCTTGGGAACAGGTTCCGGTTTTTTATGTCCCAGTAATTTGGCCGATCGGTATCGGTAACTTGTTAAATTCCTTACAACCACTTGAAACTTTTCACATTTTTACCACATCATTTTCAAAGCATTTACGTCTGATGTAGAATTGCCTGCCGCTGACGATAATTGCATTCATGTTTTTCTTTTTTCTGGTAAGTAATAAAAAAAAAATCAAAAGTATAAAGTTGCGTAACTGTAGGCAAATCAGCGGAAAGGATCGCGAGAATACGCAGCAGGCTTAACAACAAATACTGGGGCCGATTTGTGCGACTAAAACACTTTAAGGCAGTGCCCCAGCATAGGCGCAGCCCAATGGATGACAAACGTAAGGAATTGTTTACAGCTATGGTTTAAATTCTACGCCATAAATTAGAATTGTCGGATCTCATCGAAGACAGCGAACGGGAATTGAAGCTCTATGGTTTGTGTTCCTGAAATTTTAAAGGATGCAACAATAGAAAATGATCTATCTATCGATCAATCAATCGATCTTTTATCTATATCTCTATCTATCTATCTATCTATCTATCTATCTATCTATCTATCTATCTATCTATCTACCTATATATCTACATATCTATCTATCTATCTGGAACGAGATAACGAGTAGGGTGGTCACTCTCGCCCAGCAATGGGCCGAGAGGAAAGTGTCCCTAAAAGGTCGGGCGGAGGTGGCGAAAGCCTACATCGCGTCCATCATCTACTACCGCCTGACCGTCGTACCTTGTCCCGACCCTACCATCACCAAACTAGAACGCATCCTCTTCCGCTTCTTGTGGAAAGGATGCGTCCCGATGGTCAGGCGATCCATTTGCTGCCAACACCCGTTAAAAGAAGGGCTGGGCATGCCGTGGTTGATGATGCGCAGACACGCGCTGAGACTGCGACATCTCCGGCTCTATGTAGACGACGGTGAACAGGTGTGGTCACCGTTTGTGAGGCACGCATTCCCGCAACTCGTCTCCATGACCGAACAACAGTCGTGGGGCAAAAGGAGGCCGAGGAAGGGCGAATGGCACCGCGAGTGTCGCGTTGCTCTCAAGCAACTCTGCCGTCCCAGGTCGACCTTGAGTGACTTCAACACAACCAAAGAATTCTATAGGGGATTAGTGGAGGGGAGGTACGACGACGATCTCGTGGCAAACCTGGGCGTCGACGAGGAATACCTGACCCGCCTGTTTCAAACGACTTTCGGCCCGGAAGAGCTATTTTTATCATCCTTGTGGCTATGGCGAAAGAATGTATCTGGTGGACGCGCCCGAAAGGATTGGAGACAAACACTTTCCTCTCTGGTCAATCTCTCATCAACTTCTTCAAGTATCACATGAAGAGGAAAGTGAGAGTAGAGAGGCAAATTTTGTCTAGCGAATGTTTTAAAAAAAGATGGGTGAATGTAGCAAGATGGCACGTATGATTGACGAAGCCACCTTGACTATGATTCTATGAACCGTAAAAATTAATACAGAGTGTTGCTTATTTGCAAAAAAAAAATAAAAGAAAGAAATATAACATGTGACTTCATTGACCGAGGTTACCATGGTCTTTTCCGTAGGCTTTTCTTTACACTTCATATTGACATTTCTGTGATTACGATCCCTATTGATCAACTTTTTTTCCTCCCCCCTTTAATTTTATTTTTTTCCCTCTCCCCCCTTTTTTAAAAAAATCCTCCCCTTTTTTTGTCCTCTTTCTTTCCTTTTACGATCCCTTTTGATCGAAACCCAACACCCTTTTTTTTACCCCCAAAAGAAAAGCTCTACCCTGTAATTTGTTCTATCTGTGTGCAGCCCTGTGTGGCTAATAAAGAAACATATCTATCTATCTATCTTTCTATGTCCATCTATCTCTATCTATCCATCTATCTATCTATCTATGTATCTATTTATCTATCTATCTATCAATCTGTCTATCTATCTATGTCTATATATCTCTATCTATCTATCTATCTATCTATCACTGTCTATCAATGACTATCTATCTCTATCTTTCCATCTTTCTATCTATCTATCTATCTATCTATCTATCTATCTATCTATCTATCTATCTATCAATCTATCTATCAAACTATCATGTGTCTGTCTAGCTATCTCTCTATCAATCAATGTCTGTATCTTTATCTTTCTATCTCTCTATCTATTACGTCTCTCCATATATCGATATACATATATATATACATACACACATATATACATTCATTTACATTTACTTATTTTCACACACACAAACACGCACGCAGACACACACTTTCACACACACATATACATAATATAAAGGGAGAGGAAAATCAAATCATGGAACGCAACTTACAAGCATTGTACTACAATCCAGGCTCTGGTAAACCACATCGAATGGTCCGGTAAAACGGGAAAATCTTTATGGTAAACAATCATTGTCTTTCACTTAGTTCCAAAATTCCGAGTTCACTATTTCGGGTTTTATCCTGTGTAAAAGACATTGAAATAAGAATTAAATGTTACACATGAAGTAACTTACTTTTTAGCATATTTTATATACAATGCAATTTAGTTATTTTAAACCTGTGAACGACACGCCTTTCTGCTGCATGTATATCATAAGCATTAGCATCAGGTTACATCCTGCTGGTTGAAAACTGTACCACCAGTATGCAGTAATTATAACTTTAGACTCAGATACTGATACCGGTGGAATGTAAAATATTAATATTATCATTTGATATTATCATTAGTATTCACTTCAGTTTTATATTAAAGAAACTTATTGGCATGGTTATGTATCTCATTGCATCACACACAAACACACACACACACACACACACACGCACACACACAGACACACACACACAGACACACACACACACACGCACACAGACACACACACAGATACTGGAAGACAATTAGTTTTTTTTCCAATTTCCTTTTTTATCTTTCACTTTTTGCAGAAGGCATCAAGAATACTGGAGACTTTCTCAGATACAAATACGTTAAACAGTTTAGAGGCCCCTGCATGTCTTCCTCTCCCTCTTCCCCTCACTCCTATGAAAATAGGACATCAAACTATTGAATGTTTGGGTACAGATGAGCTCTCTCTCTCTCTTTTTTACTCTTTTACTTGTTTCAGTGATTTGAATGTGGCCGTGCTGGAGCACCGCCTTTTGTCGAGTAAATCGACCCAAGGACTTATTCATGTAAGCCTAGTACTTCTTCTATCGGTCTCTTTTGCCGAACCGCTAACTTACAGGGACATAAACACACCAGCATCGGTTGTCAAGCGATGTTGGGGGAAGCGGGACAAACACTGACACACAAACACACACATAGAAATATATATATGCATATATACAACGGGCTTCTTTCAGTTTCCGTCTACTAAATCCACTCACAAGTCTTTAGTCGGCCGAGGCTATAGTAGAAGACGCTCGCCCAGAGTGCCACGCAGTGGGACTGAACCCGGAACAATGTGGTTGGTAAGCAAGCTACTTACCACACAGCCACTCCCGCGCCTATAGAAGTTTGGAATATAATTGTGTCAATTATTATAATCGTTATATATCTCAGTGCATAACACACACACAGGCAGAAAAACACACACACACACACACACACACACACACGCACACACAGACCAGGACATATACAATTGAAGACCCTTCGCACCACAAAATCCTCGCCTGTCATCCTTCTTTCGTATAAAATATTGCTACTTTGATAACGAAAATCCTTTTCCCATAACTTTAAAGCTGCTAAAACCTTTAATTCCTCTTCAGAATTGTTATAATTTCTCTATCATATACTTTATTTCACAAACGTAATTTTCAGAAACGAACTATTGTTAAATGAATTTGTATCGTTTGCTTCCATGTCAATCATTATATATACCATTTAAATTATTATCGTTATTGATAACTTGATTTTCTGAAGTGACACTAACGTTAAATGAATCTATCGTCTGCTCAGAGGAAATATTTGGCTGCTATTTCTAGCACATCCAGCTTAAGCTTCAGAGATTCTTCAGGAAGAGAATGGTGGATGACAATGTGAACACTGGAGGGTCTAACAAAGAATTTAGAAATGTACTTCATTTTAATGTTGGCTTTTGACATTGTATTTGGGAAGAGATCGATGATCAATAGTTATCGAGCAAAAGTGAGATGATTCTAACAGATGAAAAATCTATCGTCTGATCGTATAACAATATTTTAATCATTTCCGCTTAATGTCGCTTTTAAACGATTTTATGTTCCATAGCTACTAAATTTCTTTGACGTATATAGTATATATATATATATATATATATATATATATATATATATATATATATATATATATATATATATATATATATATATATATATATATCCCTCTCTATAACACGCACGATCAAACACACAGACACAAATTTCACACCTTACTACTAAGTATATTTCACGTTTGTCTACCTCACACACACAATACACATACACACACAGACACAAATGCAGTTATATACACACTCATACACATACACAATCACTCGCAATCATTAACACAAGCACACACCCGCACATCATCATACATACAGCATACATATTGTCCCCTACCTATTTTTACTACTCCCTCCTTCTACCCATTTTT
>NW_021832917.1:0-2500 GCF_006345805.1 Octopus sinensis
CTAATTTTTTTCAATACTTACGATGATTGAAAGATGTAATTGAATGGATTAATTAGGCATGGTGGTGTGGATAAGACGCTCGTTTTAAAGCGCGAATTGTGGAGTTCAGTTCAATGCCTTCAGAGTGAATTAGTGTATGTGTGTGTGTGTGTGTGTGTCTGTGTGTGTGTGTGTGTGTGTGTGTGTGTGTGTGTGTGTGTGTGTGCGTGCGTGCATGCGTGCGTATTTATCTTTTACTTGTTTTCCTCATTGAACTGCAGCCATGCTGGGAACCGCCTGTAAGGATTTAGTCGAACAAATCGGCTTTCATCCTACTTATTCAATCGGTCTCTTTTTTTATCAAACTGCTATGTTATGGGTATTTAAATAAACCGACACCGGAGGCAGGGGACAAACATAGACACAGTCATAAACACAAAGAGAAACACATACATATACATACATAATGCGCGCATATATATATATATATATATATATATATACATATATATATACACTATCGAACAGTGAGAACGAGTCCTCAACACCGCAATGGTGATTAATTATTCTTTATTTGTGGATATCAAGGTGACTACCTTATTTCATCCTGCAATGAGTTCTTCAGTGACAGATATCTAGCAGCGGTATCACATCTTTCTTTGATGATTATACCATGGTGTAATCATCAATTAAAGCTGTGATTTTCTGCATCCACGTGGTGGGAAAGCAAGCTTCTTACCACATCTATGTATGTATGTATGTATATACACATACACATATATATAGGTATGCATGTTTGTGTCTGTGTATATGTTTTTGTGCTATTGTCCTCTTCCATTGCTTGACAACCGGTGTTGCTTTGTTTATGTCCGCGAAACTTAGTGGCTCGGCCGAACGACTGATACCATAAGAACCAAGCTTAAAGAATAAGTATTGGCGTCAGTCTGTTCGACGAAAACCATTCACAGTGATGCTCCGGCATGGCCGTGGTTCAATGACCGAAAAAGTTTAAAGATAAAATATGTAACTTAGTAATTATACAATTCGCATTGCAACTTTTTTTAAACTCTAAACACTGCTTACAGATTAATCGTTGCGGGAGAAGTGAGATGCTTTCAGGTAAGATTTGGCTGCTATTTCTACCATAACCGATCGACCGCGTATAACCCTGCTTCGTTGCTCTACTTTTAGTAACCTCTCTTATAGTACTTTGTTTGTAAGTCATTATGATGAATAAAAAAATGATTTAAAAAAAAACAAAAAAGGAGAGAGAAGAGAGAGAAGGAGAGCGAGAGAGAACTCAAACCCAACAAACAAGCAGATAAAAAGTAAGAAATACTGACCACTGGACCTGTTGGGAAATTGCTGTCCCAACATCATTGCTTAAGTTGTCAAAGCAATTATTCAAATTGTCGCTCGTTCTTGTCGTTCGTTTCAATAGACTTATGTTTCTTATTATTGTTGTTATTATTATTATTGTTGTTGTTGTTGTTGTTGTTGTCATTATTTTTGCTATTGTTGTTACTGTCGTTGCTGTGGTTTTGTCATCCAGTGATGTATGTCTTCGAGATATAATATGTCAACAAAGGAAAGAAAAGTTACAATAAGGGATGAAAATGGCGATAACGAGTGGATAAAGACAAAAAAAAAAAAAAAAAAAACAGACAACAAAAAGGAGACAAAAAGCAATGGAGATTAAAAGTTGTTATTTGTTGTTCAGGGTACGACGGAGTTACCAAGCAAATACCGTAAAAGGCTCAATAGATATTTGTGTTTACAATATATCGAGTTGTTGTTGTTGTTGTTGTTGTTGTTGGTGGTGGTGGTGGTGGTGGTGGTGGGAGAGGGTGTTGTCGTGACGGTGATGGCAAATCGAATACGGTCGACTCATGTCAATCAGACGTAAACTTTGGGAATTAGGAAATAAACACAATTATATATAAATTCACATACACACACACAACACACACACACAACACACACAACACACACACACACACACACACACACACACACAATACACTCACCCAATACACACACACGCACACACATAAGGCTTTGCATTAGGTTAGAAAGAAAGACCTGTCGCATTTTTGACATGATCATTTTCAGGGTACTTTTCAATACTTACGGTAAGATAAGCATCGATTTTTACATTCTAATTTTTGTCTTCTTTCTTTGCAGCTTACTTTCTACTGAAGTGGTAAAAATTCTTAGCGATTCTACTCTTGTGAAATGAGTTTAGATCCGACCCATACCAGACGCTGCTTGTTCCATGAATTCAAAAGGAGCGTCCTTCAGCAATGGAAACGCCAAGAAATATCCGTTCCGTCTAGGAGAATGCAGCTTTAAGTATCCGAACATACCAACGGTGGATTAGTCAGCTTCACTCGGGAAATCATTCTCTCGTAGATTTCCCTAGATCCGGACGACAAAGTGTTGTCAATATTAAAGTCTCTGAAAATAGTTGAGCAGAATTCAAAGCAAACCGCGTGGAAATTAGCGAAACGGTCAACGAAAC
>NW_021832917.1:7500-15000 GCF_006345805.1 Octopus sinensis
GCACACAGTGATATATACCAAGAAATAGATAGATAGATAGATAGATAGATAGATAGATAGATAGATAGATAGATAGATAGATAGATAGATAGATAGATAGATAGATAGATAGATAGATAGATAGATAGATAGATAGATAGATAGATAGAATAAAAGAGAGAGGAAGAACGAAAGTAACGAAAGAAGAAACGTGGAAAAGCAACATGGAAAATAGGGAAGATAGAAATATGGTGGAGCTGAGGTGAGCGAGAAGAAAAGAAAGAAAGAAAGAAAGAAGGAAAGAAAGAAAGAAAGTAAGAAAGAAAGAGTGGATGAAGACATTGAAGAAAATGATACGAGGAAAAACAAAAAGACAACAAAGGAAACGAAGCAGTAGAAAATAGACTAGTAGTAGTAGTAGTAGTAGTAGTAGTAGTAGTAGTCTTGACAAATAAATGAATAAAACTGAGTGTAAAACGAAATAAGATAAAATAAAATGATAGAAAATAAAAACTGAAGTGAAATGATCATGATCAACGTGAGGTCAGCGAAAGGCTTTCCGCCAGCAAATTAGTTAGACTATGCATATAATTATATCTCGATAGTGTTCCGATGAGCGTTAGATTAATTGACAGTAATCTGGATGGGTGCCATATTGAAGACGAAAAGAAAATGAGAAGCCTTAGAAGAAACAGAGACGGAGGGCGAGATAGAGTGAGAAGCAGAGAGAGAGAGAGAGATAGAGATAGAGAGAGCGAGAGTCAGTTTATTTGACACATGATACCATCAATAAGCCATATTCAGTGCTCAACGCCTTCACTTGTTATCAATACAATGTCTTGTTTTCATAAGAAACACTGAGTGAAATATAAAAATAAAATGGCGAACAAATTTGTACGTCTATTATTTCATAACGAGGTTTTAGTTACATTCCATTAAAGAAGCAAGTTTGAATTCTATTGGTTTATCTGTTTGTTTATTAGTTTGTTTATTTGCTTCTTTGGTTATTTGCTTACTTGTTGATATTATTTGTCTTTTCTTTTGCCTTTTGTTACAAATTATGTTGTTGCTTGGTAAATGTAAGTATATGAGCGTTTGTGTTTCAATATGTGTGTGAGTTTGTATGTGTATATGTATGCGTATATTTATGCTGTCAACCCATTTCTCTCTTTCTTTCTCTCTCTCTTCTCTCTCTCTTTCTCTCTCTCTCTATATATGTATGTGTATATATGTGAGTGTGTATCGAGAGAGAGAGAGAGAGAGAGAGAGAGAGTTATCTTATATGTATATATATATGTATATACATGTGTGTATATATGAGGAGGACACCTCCTTCGGTCATGAAAGACCATGGGATTGCACCTAGAAAGTTACCCTCCGAGGCACAAGTCCGGACAAGGTTGTTTGTGGAAGGCCAGCAGTCGCCCATGCATACCAGCCTCCCCTCTCCGCACCACTGATATTATCCAAGGGAAAGGCAAAGGCTGATACAGCTTGGCACCAGTGATGTCACAACTCATTTCTACATCTGCGTTAACCGGAGTAATGTGAAATAAAGTGTCTTACTCAAGAACACAACACGCAGCCCGGTCCGGTAATCGAAAACTCACATCCTCACGATCGTAAGCTCGACGCTCTAACTACTGAGCCATGCGTCTTCACTATATATGATATATATATATTATATATAATATATATATATATATATATATATAAGATAGAGAGAGAGAGAGAGAGAGAGAGAGAGAGGGAAATAGAGAGAGGGGGGAAATTTATCTGTAAAATAATATATGACAATTATTCAATAGCCAAGATGAAACTCCGAGTTTCGGATGCCGAAGTGGAAAACTCGAAGTTTTATCTTGGCTATTTGAATAATTGTCACATTATTTTTACAGATAAATTTCCTCTATTTGCATAATATTGAGGTCTCCTTCTTTCTTTTGTTATCTCACCGTTTTTAACCAATATATATATATATATATATATATATATATATATACAGATAGATAGATAGATAGATAACTTTCTTTTATCAGCCACACAGGGCTGAATACAGAGGGGACAATACAAATGCAGAGCTTTTCTTTTCGAGGGTGGAAAAATAAGAAAATATATATATATATATAGATAGATAGATAGATAGATACATACATACATACATACATACATACATACATACATACATACATACATACATACATACATTTCATATTGAAAGCAGGACTCTGTATGAGTTTATGAAGTTCTTGAAATATTGATAAAGGATTTAGTAAATTCCACTATTCCAGACTGCAAGGAAATCTTTTGCTAACAAGAGAAAAAAACATCACGAAAACCAGAAAAGTAGACCACGTTCGCAACACACTCTCCCTGTGTGTACAATTACACACAACACCTGTGATCACAACTCTGAATGGATTTAGCTGGAATTGAACCAGAATTAACACTATAAACATGTTAATCCATGCCAAATATGAAACACAACCTACTTCTTGAAATACTAAGCAATTACTTTGTATGCTAGACTTGTTCATACGAACATACATACATACCTTACATAAAACCTAATACCTGTGTAGTAAGCAGTGAAATACAAATGGTGTACGTGTACTGTAACGTCCTACTAAGAACATTACATCGTAGGTGAGGACCAATATACTAACTTTCTGATAGTATTTATGTGTAAAATGTTCTTGAAAAACCCATGTAAAACTGCATTTAGGGTATATGTACATTATTATGAAATGCAATGTCTAATGTAGATTTGGGTTACATCCCTAAACTGTCCCATTTTATAGATGCAAATATAAAAAAATACTCAGAAATCCGAAAAAAAAAAAAATCCGAAAACGGCAACACTTTCGGATAAGAGATTCTCAACTGAAGTGAATATTTCATAAAATTTAGAAGAGTTTACAGAAAAATCGAAACTGCGACACCCAAATTTGAACCACTTATCGTAGAGTGACAAAAGTCAATATTGCTAAATAGTGAGTCTGTTCTACCATTTCTACAGTTATTGTTGACAGCAGAAGCGCCGCCATCCCCTACGAGGACGTCGTTCACTACTAAAAACAGTACAACTGCAGCCACTGTGAAAAATGACAGATAGTATCGACAGATTTCACAGTCATTAAATGCTTTGATTGTATTTTAGTAAGACCATCTTTTACGAAACAATATCACTATCAACACACACGCCGATAAACACAGTGTCGCACTCACACACGTTACTATTAACATACACGCATGCATCAAGACATACACATTAACACACACCAACGCACATACAAAACAATGTGTTAACAATATTGTCTTTGATAAAAAAAAAAAAGGAGAACGAAAGAAAAGAAAGATGAAAAGAATCCAACTTAATCAGAATTTGTTACGTATGCGGGTGAGTGAGGAGATCAAAACACACTCTAACGCTAATCAGAACTGATGTATGTATATATGATGTCCATACATACATGGGTAATTGTATTGTATGCATATGTTCCTACGTATGCACGCGTATACAGATGTATTTTTGTGCGGGGGTGCATAATTATATAATTATATATATATATATAGATATATATATATTATATATATATATATATATGTATATGTATATATATATATATATATATAATGATAAGTATGTATATATAATATATAATAATTATATATATGTATGTATATGTATATATGTATATATGTATATATGTATATACACATATAGATACACATATATACATATATATATGTAGCTTATATACGCACATATATATAGATAGATATGTACATATATGTGTGCGAATTATTTATATATCTGTGTATATATATATATATGTATATATATATGTATATATATGTATTCTCTATATAGTATATATATATATATATATATATAATATATATATATATTATAGATATATATATATATATATATATATGTACTCTACGTACGTACGTATTTGTATGTATGTATGTATGTATGTATGTGATGTATGTATGTAGGGTATGTATGTATTTGTGTGTCTGCATGGCGTATATTTATATGCAGGTATATAACAAGGCGGAGCTAGTGTGTCTACCTACATGTGCGCATATGTTGGTGAATGAGTGAATGAGTGAGTGAGTGAGTGAGTGAGTGAGTGAGTGAGTGAGTGAGTGGCCGCCTCAGAGGAAATGACAATATAGAGCAGAGGAGTCGCCCAGATGGCAACTAATTTTATCTAATTGAAAATAACGAACTGTTTACGTCGCCTTCGCCTCTTCCATTGTTTTTGTTATTCTTTTTATTCGTTTTTAGAGAGTAGAACGGTGTTTGTCTGTGCTAAATATTGATATTGACATTGATGATATCGATGATGATGCTGATGGCTACTGGTGGTGGTTGTAACAACGTTGATGGTTATTTGTTTATTGATTATAGCATTTGTTTTCCTTGTTTGTTTGTTTGTTTGTGTGCTCTGTGGTTAGCAATGTCGTCACTGGTCGTGTGGCCCCGGTCGTTGTTAACTGAACATCAGTTGTTGTATTAGTTCCATTGTTTTCCTTACTATGTACACATGCGCTATTTCATTTGAACGAAGTCTCATGCAAGATTTTTGTTGCTACTATTGTAATTGTTGTTGTTGTTGTACTTGTTGTTGTTGTTGTTGTCATCGACTGATGACAACGAAAATGATGATGGTGGTGTGTGGGTGGGGTGGCGAAGGATTTTGTTTCGTCATCATTTTCCTCCCTTTTTGTCTTTCATCTAATCAAAGGATCCGCAGAGAATAGACAGTGGCAGAACGTTAACAGAGCGTTTAGTATTAAACCAGATTAAAAATATGTTTTACTCTTTATTTATATGAGATACTTTCAAGAAACAAAACGCACACATACACGCAACACTCCACACACACACACACTCCACACACACAACATTCCATAATTTAAATTCAATTCCCGCACGAAATTGAATTAATTTTATTCTCCATCCCTTCTTTGTTGGTGAAATAGATACCTGTAACATAATAAGGTTTATGCTATATGTTTTCTTTAACAAAAGAAAATATCAGGTACATCGATATTATTTGTCATTCGTTTCACTGATATGACTGGGTTATTTCTTCTTTAAGTATAAGTTTCAATTCTGAGTCAATGGGGAGAGAGTTACAACTAGAGGAAATCTCCAAGCGCTTTAAATGCACATGTCTCCGATATTCAAGCGGCTGAAAAGTGTGAGCAGAAGGACATCTAGGAGTCATGACCTGGATGCGACGCCCCTCCTTCCACCTTTAGAATGTAAGAAGTTAAGGGCCGAAACACTTGTCTAAGAGAAGTTTTTTTCCCTGCAGATCTTCTGTTCAGCTCTCTTGAGAGTTTTTTGCCACTCGATTCCGGCGATGAAGACAATTGGGATATTAAATCAAAATATAAAGAGCCGTAACTAAAGCTAGGAAGGATTTTACTCGATTTTCAACAATTCTATAAATCCGGAGGCCTTAATATCGATATCTATATCTATATCTATAAAAAAACAGGATGTGTGTGTGTGTGGTGTGTGTGTGTGTGGTGTGTGTGTGTGTGTGTGTGTGTGTGTGTGTGTATGTACGTGAATGTACTTTATGCACGTCCACAAATTAGCATGCATGTCGTTCTAATTTTAAGAGAACATTGGTCATGACAATGGCTGTGATTTTGTCAACTTATTTTTCCCGAGGCACCACCGGATAGCAGTAAAAATAGCTTTTCAACCATAACTTTTACCAGTTTTCACATCAGTGAAATCCGTAAGTTTGCTAACATGAGTTAAATCCCTTGTCTATAAGATTAATCTATAAGATTAATTCACCCTACTACAATGCCTCTGAAAAAAATTAGATTTGGACTACCTAAGCAATCTCAGCGTAGGGAAAGAGAAAGAGCTGAAGAGACTGACAATCAGCAGACCCTAGTAAAATATTAAAACATTTTGGGCCGAAACCTGGCAATAAGTGCTTGCGGATATTCCACTATAAAACATTTAATATCGAAGCAGTAACTTTCATAAATCAGGGTATAATTTTTGAAGACTCATAAAGAACCCAGTCAACGACGGTTACATATATATATAATTGCGTGTGATTTGATCAGCACTACTCCGCCAAAATACAATCTGAAAGTTTTTAACAATGTTACGAAGTATTATTTGCCCAAGTTTATACGCCCAAAATGTACAGGTGTAAACATATATTATCCTATTTTCAGTTTACCAATCTTTGTAAACATAACGCTCGTACATATATACATGTGAGTGTGTGTGTGTGTGTGTGTGTGTGTGTGTGTGTGTGTAAGTAATTATTTGGATCTTGAGTATATGGTTAATAGTATGCCGATCAAAGGATTAAAGCACTTTCACTACCTTATGTCATGCAGCTGATGCAGCTGAAGATACGATAGTTTGGCCAAAAGAACCGGCTATTGCAAGCAAAAATAAATATTGAAAAAAAACCGCATGTGGCCAAATTTGGACATATAACAGTTTAACATAATAGCAAAGATACATATATGTCTGTGTGTGTGTCTTTGTGTGTGTGTGTGTGTGTGTGTGTGCATCTACTGAATATGTGGAAAATTCTGTTTGTGAGTGTGTTTGTGGAGTTTTAGCGAACTCCTCCCACATCGTTTTATCGAACTCCTACATCGTTTTATCGATTTTGATGAAACTTGACAAGTGAGTAGAATTCAGGTCTGGAAACCTCATGGTATACTCAAATTGTTGAAAACATCGATAATAGGGCCCCCTGGAAGGGATCCTTATATATATCTAATACATTTTTATTTTACGAACCAAGGAAAATAACCCATTCGCCCCTTGAAGGGAGCCTTATATTTAAACAAGTAAATAGTATTTTCCTAAACAATAAATCCACTTATTTCGGTTAGTGACTTATTAACGAATGTACCAACGTTAGCGCCTCTGAGGATAATATTCTCTGGGAACGCACAAAAAGCCTTTTTCCAGAGTTATTTACTTTGAATTGTTATTATCTCATATCTGATTAACCTGTTATTACGTAACATGCTTCACCATTTTAGTATACATACCTTATTAGTATTTCCTCCTATGTTCTATGTACTCTGGGAACGCATTAAAGCCCTTTTCGGGGCTACTTTATTTGAATTTTTACTATCGGGTAACTAACTTCACAACTTGGGTATTCATAACTTTTTGGGAATTCCTAAAAGCAAGATCCTGTGTAAGACAGTTCGGTATTCTCTGTAAATGAACAAAAGCCGTTTTAAGAGCTACATACTTTGTATTGTTGTTATTGGATTAGCGAAACACTTATGAAAGCAGAACCAAGGGAAAAGCCCCACTTTCCCGCGAATTACCGGTACGTCAGCTAGTATATATATATATATAATATATATAATATTATATATATATATATATATATATTATATATATATATATATATATGTATATATATATATATATATATATATATTTGTATATATTATATACTAGCAGATCGCCGGGTTGCTCGGGTTGTTTCA
>NW_021832917.1:20000-32500 GCF_006345805.1 Octopus sinensis
TGTGATGGTTGTAGTATTCGCGTGTTGTGTGTGTGTGTGCGTATGTGTGTGCGCGCGTGTTACTTTTGGCATGGTGATAGTGGAAATGGTAGCAATGGTATTAGTGGTATAGTGGTGATCTTAGGGTACTGTATATGTGTTGTTTTTGGTGGTGGTGGTAGTGGTGGTGTTGGACATGGCAGTAATATGTGTGATACTCAATGTGTGTGTGTGCGTGTGCGCGTGTGTGTATGTGTATGTATGGCAGTAATGGTGGTGGCGGTGGCTTTGGTGGTGGTGAGAGAAAGCGGTAAATAGCTCAAGTTAAAAGTAGCGAGGCTCAAGGCAGGGAACCGTGCTTGATAAATAGCTATTTAAGAAGGCATCGAATGTCACTAATTAAGATCCATCGTGTTCTGATGACAATGGCAGTTCTGGTGGAAGAGACGGCACTGCAATGATTCTCAACACTTTATGGCTGTTTGTTGCTTTGTTGGTTAGCAGTGGATGTGAGGGGGTGTTGGCTGAATGTTGTTGTTGTTTAACCCCAGGTCAAGCCTTCATCGAGCAGTCCTGTGATCAAAGCCTCGATTTTTTTTTCTTTGTTTTCTAGTTTGACCAATCCGTTTCTTTCTTCTTAACCAAAGTGTGATGTGTGATTTTGTTTTCTCTTTAAGACTTCACTCTGATTTGAGAGAAATTTGGCTTCTATTTCTAGCACGACGTGTGACTACCGAAAGGCTCTCTCGTTGATTCGTATTGTGTCCTTTAACCCCCAGCTCTAACCTTCCTATGATCATAACCACTATTTTTTTCTTTGTAGTTTTGACCATATTAGCCTTTGCCTTTTATGTGTTGGGATTTGAGAAACATATACAAGATGCTTGATTTTTTTTTCCCTTTTCTTTTTTGTATGATTGCAGAGTCTGATTTCAGCGAAATTTGGTTTCTATTTCTAGCATGATGCATGACCACAAAGAAGTTTTTTAGTTGCTTCGTGTTGTTAGTGTTCTTTAAGAATGCAGGGTCTGATTTGACAAAAGTTTAGTTTCTATTTCTAACAAGATGTGTGGCCACAGAGAGATTCTCTTATTGATATATGTTGTTCTTCTTTAACCCCAGGTCAGTCCGTCATTGAGCAGCGATTTGATCAAAATCACTATTTTTTCTTTACAGTTTTTCTCTATGTACATCATACATATAGGCGCATGAGTGGCTGTGTGGTGAGTAGCTTGCTAGCCAACCACATGGTTCCGGGTTCAGTCCCACTGCGTGGCATCTTGGGCAAGTGTCTTCTGCTATAGCCTCGGGCCGACCAATGCCTTGTGAGTGGATTTGGTAGACGGAAACTGAAAGAAGCCTGTCGTATATGTATATATATATATGTGTGGTGTGTGTGTTGTGTGTCTGTGTTTGTCCCCCTAGCATTACTTGACAACCGATGCTGGGTGTTTACGTCCCCGTCACTTAGCGGTTCGGCAAAAGAGACCGATAGAATAAGTACTGGGCTTACAAAGAATAAGTCTCGGGGTCGATTTGCTCGAGTAAAGGCGGTGCTCCAACATGGCCGCAGTCAAATGACTGAAACAAATAAAAGAGAAAAGAGAGAGAGATACCGTCTTAAACGAAAAGACTACGTTGGATAATGCAGTCTTGGATTTCTAGTCCGTGGGGAAAAGATAGGATTGCTACAACTAGAATAACATTTGATTAGTATAAGTTTGCTCGATCAGGGATGAATAACAGCAGCTAGTGGAGGCGCAATGGCCCAGTGGTTAGGGCAGCGGACTCGCGGTCGGAGGATTACGGTTTCGATTACCAAACCGGGCGTTGTGTGTGTTTATTGAGCGAAAACACCTAAAGTTCCACGAGGCTCCGGCAGGGCGTGGTGGCGACCCCTGTTGTACTCTTTCGCTCCAACTTTTTCTCAGTCTTTCTTCCTGTTTCTTGTCCCCGACTTCCTACGCAACCGATGAGCCTGGATGCGCATTCATCCATCCGTCGATGCTCTCGGTGTCGGGGGTCGACCTGCTTTCTCTTCTGCGGGTCTTACGAATAGCAAAGGACCACGTTTCGGACTTCTCCCACTACAGAGGCGCGGAGCAGTAGCTATACTGTCTGTGTTAGGGTCGTGCATTGTCAGACAATGAACAGATTGCACCACCCTAAGGAAGATGCAGAATACCTTTACTTATGTATGACCACTGGCATACTCTCTCGTTGTTTTGTATAGCTGCTGGTACCAGTTACGCACTGGAGTCGATGTAATGTATGGTGGTGGTGGTGGTGGTAGTGGTGGTTGTAGTGGTGATGAGGTGGAGGAGCAAGTCAATTGCATCGACTCCAATTCTTGGCTGTTATTCATTTTATCAACCCCACGCACCAAAACATTGTCAGCCGAATTCAGTGGAATTTCAGAGCGTAAAGAAGACCCAGAAGGAATGCCTCTAAGTCGTACAAAAGGAAAAGATTACCAACATTTCTTCTGGCTCTTTACATTCTGAATTCCAATACCGCCGATGTTGACTTTGCCTTTCGACCACTCGAATCGATAAAATATGTACCAATGATGTACTGGCCTTCATGAAATCGACTACCTTCCTCCCCACATATTGCAGGCTCCCTGTCTATAGCAAAAATAATAATTATTATTGTTGCTGTCGCTGTTGTTGTTAAAGGCCGTCCGCAGCAGTAACTGTTGCGTGGCAGACATATTGTGCCTAACTTAAAATTTCGTGTTATTATCGAAGTTGTCACTGTTATTGGTCTATACATAGTTGTTATAGCGGTGGTTATTGTCAATCATCGTAAGCGTTATTGTTTTCCTATAACCGTTAATGATGTGACGAGGATTTAGAATCATTCTTGGTTCGCACACTACGTTGTGCTCTATTTTGTTTTCCTGTATAATACACATACACACACGCATATAGACATACACACACACCACACACACACACACACACACACACACACACACATATATATATATATATATATATAATTTTATTTTTATTTTTATCTAGTTTCAGCTCACGAGCTGTGGCCATGCTGGGCACCGCCATATATATATATAAATATATATATATATAATATATATTATATATATATATATATATATATATATATATAATATATATATACATATATATATTACATATATATATATATATACTATATATATATATATATATATATATATATATACACATATATATATGTATAATACACACATATATATATGCTATATATATATATATATATACATATATATATATATGTATATATACAAATAAATATATTTATATATATATATGTATGTATATATATATATATATATATATATTATATACATACATATATATTATATATATATTTATATGTATATATACATATTATATATATATGTATATATATATATAGATATATTATATATTATATAGATATATATATAATATATATATATATATATATGCATATATATGTGCTAAGTGTATGTACATTATACATGTACCTATATGTAGGTATATATGCGTGTGTGTGAATGCATAGTATATAGCCACGTAAACATGCATACATACGTACAGTTGCATATTTATATCTATATTTATGCATATTCATACATGCGCATATAAACATATATGAATACATGTGTATGTACATGTATGTGCCTTTATATATGTGTATGTATATATATATATATGTGTGTGTTTATACACATGCACGCACACATACCACACACACATACAACACACATAGACAGATATATATGCATATATATGTATATGTATATTCTATGCATGTGTATATATATATATATATTCATATGTATGTATGTATGTATGTATGTATGTATGTATGTATGTATGTATGTATGTATGTATGTATATATATATGTATGTGTGTACCTATAATCTCGTAATGAATGAAATCATAAATAGTTAATGAGATTGTGATATCGTTACAATTGTTTACAGATTAGAAATGTCGATAAGATCAACACATATCTCATATCTTTGATCCATCACTTCCATAACATAGGTCATCGCCTAGAAGAACCCTCCCGCTACAACAATAACCAAATGATTGATATAACATGACGTGCGTGTGTTCCAAAGTTTGAGCAAGCGTAAGAAGCTTTCAGCTCATTTTCTTCGCATTTTTGCATCCAAAGTCAGATTTGACATTCTTGTTTTCATGGAAACTTCAAATTCTGGCTTCATCCAAGATTCAGCTCTTAAATAAATGTACCCAAAGTTTGTTACTATTCTTGTTTTAAAATTTTTATATCTGGGATCCATTTCATTTTATATTTTATTGTTTTAATTATTTTCATATTCATCATCGGTTTCACCACTTTCAGGCGCACACGTATACACACATATATATACGCACATATATAGACATACATATATATATATATGGTGTGGTGTGTGTGTTGTATTATATATCTATATATATATATATATTATATATATATATATATATATATATATTATATATATGTATGTATATATATATATATATATTATATATTAATAATATGTATATATAGTATGTATATAATATATATATATATATATATAATATATATATTATATATATATATATATATCTATATTTATATATATATAATATATATATATAATATTATATATATATTCACACACATTTATTCAGTAAGGGTATTATTGAACTGTAATCCAACGATGGGGCTACTTGTATATATTCACGAGATTAAATATAAATACAAATACATACATAGATACATATCAACACACACACCGTACACACGCACACGCAGAATACATACATAATACATATGAAGGCACAGGTGTGGCTGAGTGGTAGGAAGCTTGCTTTCCAACGACATGGTTCCAGGTTCAGTCCCACAAAGTGCCACTTTGGGAAAGTGTCTTTTAATATAGCCCCAGGCCAACTGAAGCCTTGAGAGTGGAACTAGTAGACGGAAACTGAAATAAAGCCCCGTCGTATATGTATCTGCATATGTATATCCATGTGGATGTGTTTGTGTGTGTTTCTCCCATCACCACCGCATGACAACCGGTGTTGGTGTGTTTGCATCCCCGTAACATAGTGATTCAGCAAAAGAAACCAATAGAATAAATTCCAAGCTAAAATGCATTCGACTAAAATATTCTTCAAGGAGGTGCCCCAGCATGGCCGCAGTCTAATGACTGAAACAAGTAAAAGTAAAAGTAAGAGATAAAAGATAAATGATACACACACACACACACACACATATATATATATACATATATACACACACATATATATATACATACTTATATATGTATATATATACATATTTATATACATATATATATGTATTTATATATGTATATATATATCTATATACGCATATATATATGTATGTATATATATATATGCATATACATATATATATATGTATATATATACGTACCATATGCTTACATATGTATGTTATTATACACACAACACGCACACACACACACCACACACACACATATATATATATATATATAATATATATATATATATATATATATCTAATATATATATTATATATATATATATTTTTGGCCTGTTAAGGTCACTCCTAAATTGTTATATTTATATATTTAGTCTTGGACTATTTTCTCTTTTCCAATAGGCCGCTGGTAGCGATAAATTCTATTGAATTTTTTGCTACCCTAAATTGACTAATTGATAAATTTTTGAATAATTCTGAGATTGAATCGGCAGTTATATTTACTGCTGATAAGTTTGGCGCGAATACGTCGGTCTTGAAAATTTTAAGACAGATATTCCGGAGGCATCGATACAGACGCCTCGTGTATATTTGTCTCTCCCAGATTTTTTACTGATGAAGTGTGACCTATGGTAGATTAGCTTAATTTAATTTAATTAAGCTAATTTAATCATTAATAACACAGAAACGATGCATCGTCTAAAAGATGAATTAGGGTAAATGTTTTTAAATTTTCACCTAATTTCTGAATTACTACTACTTGGCGGTGTGAGTTATGGCTGCTCTTTTGTGGACGAATGGGCTGTTAAGGTCACTCCTAAATTGTTATAATATATATATATAGATATATATATATATATATATTATATATATATATTATATATATATATGTATATGTATATATATATATATATATATATTATATAATATATATATATATATATATATATATATATATATATATATATATATATATATATATTATATATATATATTGTATTTTATGTTTATTAGTGGAAAAATCAAAACCACGGCAGTACGAGTAATCAAATCATTTAGAATAATTTAATTAGGGTGAGATGAATTTAGGTTAAGACTTCAAATTCACCTGACCTTAATTACATTATTCTAAATGACTTGCGATACTCTAACATGATATATACATGCTATAACGGAACCCTAACACGTGCCTATTCGTTTAGATCACAAATGAACCAAATCCCTCATATTATATATATATATATATATATATATATATATATTGCTTCGGTAGTGTAAGATAAATAATCTGGTGTCGATCTAATCGAGTAAACCCCTCCCCCAAAATTTCGGGCCTTGTGCCTCGAGTAGAAAAGAATAAGGTGTAGTGAAGTCATAGTTCAGTGCCTGGAATAGCATCCTATAGCTTCATAGGAACCTTGAATATGAGGTGCAATTTATTTGTGGAAAAAAAAAGTTTTAATTTGTGCAAAATACAAGGAAGGCTTCACCAGTAAGAAAGTTATTACTGATGTATACAAAGGAGTGTGTGTTCAAGAGACAATTACACTTACTGGTGGAAAAAAAAAATATATATATATATATATGTGTGTGTGTGTGTGTGTGTGTGTGTGTGTGTGTGTGTGTGTGTGTGTGTGTATGTGTGTGTGTGTGTGTGTGTTGTACATATATATATATATATATATATGCATACATGCACGCACGCACTCAAAACGCGCGCGCAGACACACACAGCATACGGATACACATACACATACATACATACATACATGCATACATACATACATACATACATACATACATACATACATACATGCATACATACATACATACATAAATACATACATACATACATACATACATACATACATACATACATACATACATACATACATATATATATGTGTGTGTTTGTGCGTTGTTCAGTGACATGCATAATATTTAACTTGAAGATTTAGTAGTCTCGGAAATGATGTTCGTGTTTAATTCTCAAATACAATTAAATGTTAATTACCAATGTTTATAGTAAATTACAGATTAAGGAGTATTTAATTTAGATAATACCGTGATAAATTAAGACATAAATTATCATATTAAGGTTTTTATTTCAGAGCAGTTGTTCCCAACCATTCTTTGCTTATGGACTCCTTTGATTTCAACCTTACTCGGGTGGACCCCCGTAGCCATTCGATCTTTAAAAAATCCTGTTGTTTTTATAATTAAATATTATTAGAAACTGTATAAAAAAAATATGTTAAACTATTTTTTGCGTTGCAGAATTATAACTAATTCATTACTAATAAACTATAACGACATAATCTCATATGGACCCATTTTGGGTCATATAGACCCTGGATAGGAACCACTGATCTAGATGGAAAAATCTGAACAAATCTTTAGTTAGAGTTTTAGGATGCTTAGAACGCTGGGTCACTTCTTATGGTTGACTAAACAATAAATTTAAATGGTAAAAATCTGTTGCAATAAGTTATCAAAACATAAAAGAGCGAGAGAGACAATAGTACGATAAAAATAATCCTTAGGGTTTTAGGCATACATAAGCTAAATAAAAAGGTATATATCTAAGAGTCAAACATTGATATAACATTTAGTCGTAGGTTATAATTCGGCCTAAGTGACCCAATATGAAAAATAAAGACAGTCAATAATTAATAATATACCTGTATGAATTGCAGTTACTAAACATATTATCAAGAGTACTACAAAATAAAGAGAATTCATACGTGTATTTATGAAATTTAATTTTACGTGGTAAGCGAGGGGGAAAAGGAAATGAAAGAAATTGTTAGGAAATTAGAAGATGCGATGGAACCGTGTCAGTGACCAGGTCGCAGTTGGTACGACGAAAATGTTGACATGAAATTATAAATGTTTAAGTGAAATTAACAGTCATTGTGTGTTTTTAATGTTAACATATGTCTTCCAAGCTATAATTGTTTGTTTCAACACACGCTCTCATACCAAATCACTTGCCAGACTAGTACAGCCCCTAAAGAAATGTTTTTATTCAAATTGCACGTTTGTCTACCGAATAACGTTTGTCTACTGAAGGGGAAGATTGAATAAAGCCGTGTTATGAATTATCTGTAATTGGTTCAAAAACATTCAAAGAATTTATATTCTAGACTAACCAAACGAAGTACCGTTCTTCTAGCTGTATTTTTACTGTAATTAAATTGTAAACAACGCCGTGTGTATAAAAGGTTTTGTAAGTCAAGTAGGGGGGAATAATTAGTTAAAGTCAGTCGTGGAAGAGGTGGGTAGGGACTTTTTATATGTAGATATTTAATGTATTTTATTTGTATGTTTTTTTATGGTGAATCAGGTTTAACTTGGTAAATACATAAAGATGTCTACGATAAAAAAGAAAAGTTATATGAACTACAAAATAAAGTGTACGAGAGGTGGTTGCTTGGGAGATAATTGTAGAGTAATTCCGCCGTGTGATTATATTTATAGTAATATTTAATGTCTTATAGTTGTTACAATGAATAGATTCTTTACATTTACGAAAATGTGTTTTGTAGCCAAACAAAGACCAAGAAAATTGGAAGTGGGAGAACAAATATGGCAGAACAATATAAGTTATGTTGGTTATCTAATTTAAAATTTGAATGTTTAATGTAAAATATAATGCGGGTGTTTGTGGGGTTCCTAAATGATGTTTGGAGGTTAATTGCCAGATGGTAGTTTTGTTAAGTTAGATATTGCCTAACAATGGTGAATTAAGTGAGAAATAGATAGGAATATAAAATAATATTAAAAGTGTTAAATGGGAAAGTAAGTGCTTATTGCTAAGCGGGAGTAATATAAGTAAAAAAATGGGATGTTTGGCAACATAGCACGAAGTACAAGAATATAAATTTTGGTGTTAAGTTTTGGTACAAGACCAGAAATTTCGGTGGGATGAGTAAATCAATTAGACCGACCTCAGTGTTCAACTGGTACTTATTTTATCAACTCCGATATATATATATATAGCTTTGGGACTTCAACTCTTTTTATAAATCGTAAGAGCATCGCCGTGACATAAGTTCGTGTCCGGGATATATTTCTTTTTTTTTTAACTTAGTGAAACTTATCCCTTACCAGGTTTATCAGGAACTGATTTCTTCCAGGAGAGACAAAGAATGAGTGAAAGAAATAGAAGATGAGCAAAGATGATCTCGGAGGAATTTGAACTCTCAGAAAGCAGAACGTAGAAACGATTTCCGCAAAAGCAATCTAACTAATGTTCTAATAATTCTGCTAATCGACCACCTTAAGCTAAGTATATGCTTAGACGTAGAGTAGTTCGTGTATGGGTGCAGAAATTAGATTTATAATATCTGTACAGATAGGTTTAGTGTGAACCCTGCGACGGACTGGTGTTCGGTTCAGAAGGAAGCGCACTGTGACCAGCGGTACGCAACAACATCCGATAGTCTGGTCGATGCAGTGATATAAATGTATGTTTATATACATATGTCTATTTGCGACCCAGGATGTCTGAAAGAACTTCTGATGTGAGACATTAGATCAATATTGATGCCACCAGGAAATTCATGACAACCGACAAATAATAGAGATAGACATTATGTTGCTGTGTACAGTTTCGCAAAATGGTCATCCAATTAGAGTTAAGAATAACGATAAGTTTCAATCGAAGAAAAAAATCGAAATATACCAGATATCCTTTGTTACTCTAGACACAAGGCCCGAAATTTTGGGGGAGGGGGCCAGTCGATTAGATCGACCAGAGTACACAACTGGTACTTAATTTATAGGATGAAAGGTAAAGTCAACCTCGCCGGAATTTGAACTCAGAACATAAAGACAGACGAAATACCGCTAAGCACTTCGCCCGACGTGCTAAGGTTTCTACCAGCTCGCTGCCTTCGAAATATACCAGATATTGCCACCGGTGTGAGCTTTCATGAATAACATCACTGTCGTAGTGACAAGAAGTACAATGTCTCGTAACCCAATTGGATGAGTTACTTCATGAATGTCGACAGCAGACCAAAGTTCTCACAAATGTGTTCATAATGCTGACATCTCCACCATAACCGGTCCCAAACTCGGTTGAGAAAGGAAGAGGACAGTAAGTGTAAAGTTAGTAGCCGTGCTCTACCTTTTCTTTTCATTGTTACTTGAACATAAATAAAGGAACATATGAAACCGATCTGGGTAAGGGCAGGTTGTGTTCAGACAGCGTATGAAGCATTGTAGTGAAAGCCGAAAGCAATGATGTGGAAGAACCTTCTCTCACCAAGGGAAGCATGGTAGAATAAAAACATGAAGACGGTCCTCAAAAACAGTTCTGGCAAGTAGCTACACATGAGGACAGTTGCAATCCAAAAGCTCAAGAAATATGGAGATCGTTTGTTAATACCATACCCTCCACATGATAATAAATTAGGAAGAAGATAAAATTGACGGTTGAGGAATCGTGTTTCGAAATTGATGGAGAAGAAATTTTTAACTATCAAAAAGTAAACAGTTAAGCGCTTTAACAATTTTGTTCTTATTTTCCTTTCTTTTTCCTTCTAATTTTTTATCGTTTGAGAATATGCTGTTCCTTTAAATAGAGCATTGAGATCTTAACCAAGCTGAAAGAAGGATTAACTGTCATTGTCTAGTTGCAATATGATTCACGGGTTCAAGGTATCATGTTATCAATATGTGGAAAGTGTTGCCCACCAAATTGCGATTCTTCATGTTCTTCCATCTCATCTTCTTCATGTTCATCTTGTTCTTCCATTCCAAGACGGAGTTAGAGTAATAGTACTGATTGTCTTTGGGGGTGTTGAAATATATTCTAACAAATGACAACAGTCTCTCGCAGTCCACAGAAGACGGTTCTGTAATTCCTTGCTGAACAACAACCTGTACAAATGGCTTGTTTATAGCGGTTTATATACGCGCTGCACAGGTGTACGGTGTATCACACGTCAGGTGTCGAAATGAGCGCAGAGTAACATGAGATGGAATGTCTTGCTCAAGAACACAACGCACCACCTGATTCAGAAATTGAAACCACATCTCGCGATCGTGATAGCAACACCCTAACCCTCTAGGCCATGCGCCCTCATTCTAGCAATATGCAAAGCATATTTGGCAGTATAACCAACCAAGTCTTAAATACTCTAAAATACACATTGCCGATACAAGATATATCCCGATACAAAGACATTCCAGCCGTAACCATTCCGTCTTACATACATTGTACCAAAGACCCCATTATCTGATTTGCACTTCCTTTCCGTTCTTTTCTTTCTTCCTTTTATTTTTCTTTATTTGCAAGATGGTGGGATGCAATTTCAAAGAGATTTGACTATTATTTCTTGCCGGTTGACCAACTGCACAGAAGCTCACAGACGCAGTATCTGTGGAGTTATTTACTCGCTTAACCTTGATCAAGCAAGACCAATGCTCAAAAGCCTTCCAGTCGTGACCATCCCGTATTTCAGTCACAGTTCACCTCAGTCTACATCATCCAATATGGCTGTCCATTCTTTTAACTTTATTAAGATGATGGGATGAAATTTGAGACTTCTTATGGCTGCTGGCTGATGGCAGCAGGTTAGAGAAGAATTTCTGATTAGTTTTATTTGGTGGTGGGTTGAAAGGGGGGTGCTTAGTATGAATTAATGGCAAAGTTGATGGCTAATAAGAGAGAGAGAGAGAAAGAGAGAGGGTAAAAACGAGTGAAGAGGGAGAGAGAGAGGGAGAAAAAGAAAGAGAAAAGAAAAGTGAGAGAAAGAGCGAGAGAGAGAGAAATTGAGAAAAAGACAGAAAGAGCGACAGAGAGAGAAAGAGTGACTGTGTGTGTGTGTGTGTGTGTGTTTGAATGGGAGAGAGAGAGAAAGAGAGAGGGAGAGAAAGAGAGATAAGGAAAGAAAGAGCAAATAGAGATACAAAGAAAGAGAGAAAGAGCGAGTAAAAAGAGACGGGGAGGGAGAGAAGGAGAAAGAGCAAGGGAGAGAGAAAGAGCGAGAGAGATAAGGAAAGAAAGAGCAAATAGAGATACAAAGAAAGAGAGAAAGAGCGAGTGAAAAGAGACGGGGCGGAGAAGAGGGAGAAAGAGCGAGGAAGAAAGAGCGAGGGAGAGAGAAAGAATGAGAAAGTGTGTGCGAGAGAAAGTAAGAGGGGGAGAGAAAGAGCGAGAGAGAGAAAAAGAGAGATTTGGCAAAAGAGTGCGAGAAATAAAGACAGAAAAAAGAATAAGAGAGAGAGAGATTAAGGAGGAAGATAAATGGTAAAA
>NW_021832918.1:0-10000 GCF_006345805.1 Octopus sinensis
ATTCCTTCCTCAGTCTACTCAAGATATTTATATTCTGAGTATGCTATACAACCTGGTTAGCAATCTGATGAGACTTCGATAAATATCTATGAGAAATATATAAGCGCAAAGAATGAGACTCAAGTATAAAGACATATCTTACATATGTTACGCAAGCGCTCTTGTGTATGTATTATATATATATATATATATAATCATATATGTGTGTGTGGTGTGTATATGTATGTATATATATATATGTGGTGTGTGTGTGTATATGTATGTATAATATATATGTGTGTGTGTGTATATTGATGATATATATATATAGTGTGTGTGTGTGTATATGTATGTATATATATATGTGTGTGTGTGTATGATATATATATAGGTGTGTGTGTGTATGTAATATATAATGTGTGTATGTGTATATATATATATATATTGTATATAGATGTATATTTGTATATATAAATATATATATGCATATGTATATATACGTATATATATAGATGTATATTTGTATATATATATATATATATTGCATATGTATATATACGTTATATATAGATGTATATTTGTATATATATATATATATATGCATATGTATATATGTACGTATATAATATATATGTATATATGTATATATATATATATATTATATTATATTAAATTAGAGATAAAACCACTATTAGGCAAACCTCGCTAAGATAAGTATTTATTGATATTAAGATCTTCAAATTGTAAATTTTAATATTTTATAAGTCTTGGTGTATTTATTAATATTTTCCTTATGTAAATATCGTTGTTATGTAATGATCTAATTATCGTAATTTTCTATATTATTAGATATTAAATTAAGTTTATTTGTAAGATCCTACTTAGCGATAGATTTGTGTTTGATAGCAAGTATACGAGGTGTATAAAGTCAGGCTTTGTGGATATAAATGTTTTAATAGTATTAATTGTAGTTTTAAATTTCTTATAATTAAATTAGATAAACTTTGATAAACTTAGATCTGTTCGACTAAAGATTGGTCCAGGCATGTCTAATTTAATAGCATAACTTAGTTATTGTCTTTGTAATTGATAGTCGCTAGTTATTCCCCATTGATATTATATTTATAGTATTTATAGTATTTATTCGATTATTCGTACTATATTACTACAATTGATTATTTCTATAAGTATTTTACATAAGATTTCCGAAAGTTCGTTTAAGTTTGTTATTTGTATTTTTGAAATTAGCTATTTCACCTTTAAATATGAAAAATTAATTCATTATGTTTTTATTATATGTGCATATATATTTATTTATGGAGATTATTTTAGATCTTAATTATAATATTATATACATTTATATATTTTCATTGATAATTTTTATATAATAGTCATTTTAAAATATTATGTAATTAGATTTGATTATTACGATATGATATTAGATTATGGTTGGTTTCCTACCTTATAAATTAAAATTAATATTTAACATTATAGTCGATTTTGATATAATCATATTAAGTTTTATGTTTCTAGTTTGAATAGAGTTTATTATAAGTAAAATTATATATTATTTTATCTTAAAATATTGTTTAAATATTTCTGATTATTTCTTAATATTTCAATTAACCTGAAGATGACTGTAACCATAACTAGAATTATTAATTGATTTAAATTATTGTTATTCGAATTGGTACAGCCATGAAACGATCGTAATGTTTACTCTTATCTTTTATTAAACTTGTAATACTTTTGATATATATTTAAAATAATATATATTAAATAATTTATGTATTGGCTTATGTTTTTCACTGTTTGATTTGACTAATAGTGGTTTTATCTCTAATTTAATGTAATATAATTTAATATATTTATACTATAAAATGGATTTAATCCTAAATCTGATTTTTCCCTGTAGGTTTGGATTTATTCCCTAATATTTATTATATATATATATATATATATATATATATATAAGCTTAGTCAAGATGTGACTAATTAAGTGGTGGTGTACGAAGCGCCTTAAGTGAAATGGTGGTATGTACAAGTATACTTCATGAGTTATACACTCCGACGTAGAAAGACCTTTACACGAACGTGTTAAATATAATTGTGCGCGGGCACACACACACACACACACACACACACACACACACACAAGCTATTAAGTTAGTCCTGGTCTGAGTGAAATCTGACCGAAACCTAGGTAAGAATATAAGTATGTAAAGTCTATGTAGACAACAAAGGTTTGCAAGAGAGAACGGTTTTCATTTATTAATATCGTTACGGTCGATCCCCTTTGTATGTGTGTGTATATATATACATTATATATATATATATTATATATATATAATATATATATATAGTATATATATATACATATAACAATTTAGGAGTGACCCTAACAGGTCATTCGTCCACAGAAAGAGCAGCCATAACTCACACCGCCAAGTAGTAGTAATCAGAAATTAGGTGGAAATTTAAAAAATTTACCCTAATTCATCTTTTAGACGTTGCAACGTTTCTGTGTCATTAATGATAAATTAGCTTAATTAAATTAAATTAAGCTAATCTACCATAGGTTACACTTCATCAGTAAAAAACCTGGGAGAGACAAATATACACGAGGCGTCTGTATCGATGCCTAGGAATATCTGTCTTAAAATTTTCAAGACTGACGTATTCGCGCCAAACTTATCAGCAGTAAATATAAACTGCGATTCAACTCAGAATTATTCAGAAAATTATCAATTAGTCAATTTAGGTAGCAAAAAATTCAATAGAAATTTATCGCTACCAGCGGCCTGGTGGAAAAGAGAAATAGTCATCGACTAAATATATAAATATAACAATTTAGGAGTGACCCTAACAGGTCATCGCCACCAGAAAAGAGCAGCCATAACTCACACCGCAAGTAGTAGAGTAATTCAGAAATTAGGTGAAAATTTAAAAACATTTACCCTAATTCAATCTTTAGACGTGGCAACGTTTCTGTGTAATAATGATTAAATTAGCTTAATAAATTAAATTAAGCTAATCTACCATAGGTTACACTTCATCAGAAAAAACCTGGGAAGAGACAAATATACACGAGGCGTCTGTATCGATGCCTACGGAATATCTGTCTTAAAATTTTCAAGACTGACGTATTCGCGCCAAACTTATCAGCAGTAAATATAAACTGCCGATTCAATCTCAGAATTATTCAGAAAATTATCAATTAGTCAATTTAGGGTAGCAAAAAAATTCAATAGAAATTTCTCGCTACCAGCGGCCTGGTGGAAAAGAGAAAATAGTAATCGACTAAATATATAAATATAACAATTTAGGAGTGACCCTAACAGGTCATTCGTCCACCAGAATAGCGATACATTTCTATTGATTTTTTTGCTACCCTAAATGGACTAATGATAATTTTCTGAATAATTTGAGATTGAATCGGCAGTTTATATTTACTGCTGATAAGTTTGGCGCGAATACGTCAGTCTTGAAATTTTAAGACAGATATCCGTAGGCATCGATACAGACGCCTCGTGTATATTGTCTCTCCCAGGTTTTTTACTGATGAAGTGTAACCTATGGTAGATTAGCTTAATTAATTAATTAAGTAATTTAATCATTAATGACACAGAAACGTTGCAACGTCTCTAAAAGATGATTAGGGTAAATGTTTTAAATTTTCACCTAAGTTCTGAATTACTACTACTTGGCGGTGTGAGTTATGGCTGCTCTTTCTGGTGGACGAATGACCTGTTAGGGTCACTCCTAAATTGTTATATTATATTTAGTCGATGACTATTTCTCTTTTTCCACCAGGCCGCTGGTAGCGATAAATTTCTATTGAATTTTTTTGCTACCCTAACTTGACTAAATATATATATACACCTATATTATATATATATATATATATAATATGGTTATATTCGGAATGGTCATATTGCCAGTTTAGCCAATAAAACACACGCACTATATATTTGTGTTATGTGCTTCAGTGATATTATTTTTTACATTAATCTTAATTTATTTCGGCCAAAGTTCTTTCGTCACACTCCTGTGACCGCATCAGTGGTCCTTTGTTTCTTCACTTACTGTGTCTCTCCTTACGAACGTCTTAGTAACCGGTTGTAGGAGAGACACAAGTAAGTGAGAAGAAAACAAAGGACCATGATGCGGTCACAGGGTGTGACGAAAAAACACTGGGATAGACGAAAGAATTTGCGAAATAACCGAAATAAGATTAAGATAATGTAAAAAAAAAATATCACTGAAGCAAAATAACACAAATATATAGTGCGTTTTTTATTGGCTAAACTGGCAATATGACCATTCCGAAATATAACATATCTGTTTCAACACACGACTTCACATAAAAAATCTTGCACAACAAATATTAAACGTATATATATATATATATATTTACACACGTCAATAGGGAAGCAAAAGAGAGGACATATTAAAAGTTACTGGAGGTGCAATACTGAGAAAGTACTGAAAAGCAGAAATCCAAGAAGAGAGAAGCAAAAAGTGTTTAGAAAAGTAGAAAAAAAGGCATCGGCAACCTCTGCTCCATCGGAAGCGGACGGCTTAAATAAGTATGTTCTAATGCTAGACTTTATTTAGTAGAAAGTCCTGGATACTAAATCTATTGTAGTTATCATGTAGTTATCCTCATTTTGGGCCAATGAAATTAGTACTGATATTGGGTTCGTAGTAGTTATTTATATATATTACCCATGGAAAAATTAGTGAATTTGCGCCAATGCAAAAAATAATATTGATAAAACTATACTCTTTTACTTGATTCAGTCATTTGACTCTGTGGCCATGCTGGAGCACCGCCTTTAGTCGAGCAAATCGACCCCAGGACTTATTCTTTATAAGCCTAGTACTTATTCTTTTGCCGAACCGCTAAGTTACGGAGAAGTAAACACACCAGCATCGGTTGTCAAGCAATGTTGGGGAACAAACACACACACACAACACACACACACACACACACACACACACACATACACACACACACACATATATATACGACAGGCTTCTTTTAGTTTCCGTCTACCAAAACCACTCACAAGGCTTTGGTCGGCTCGAGGCTATAGTAGAAGACACTTGCCCAAGGTGCCACGCAATGGGACTGAACCCGGAACCATGTGGTTGGTAAGCAAGCTACTTACCACTCAGCCACTCCTACGCCTATAATTAACAATATGATTATTGTCTGAAGGACGACAATCAAGGAGAAACAGTTGGATTTCTAAATCTCTTTTATATCTCAATGTCCTAAGGTTAAAAGCGTGTAATATTATGCTTCATTTACCTACAAGGTTCTAATTTTACGGCTAATTTTCTGCAACATTAAATCTTCAGCTGCTCTGTTTTTGATTTTCTAATTGAGGACTTTTTTCTGATTTCATAAGCGCATATAACAGTATTCTTTTTCTTTTTGTTTTAAATACAGACGTCGGTAATCATGTAGGAAGAGTGTTGGCTTTAGCGGAAGTAGTTGAGCTCCATTCTTCAAAATGCAGCAAATTTTATGACTGACGATACGCAGCTAAAGGAGGGATTAAAAAGGAATCAAGTTTTATTTTATTTTATCACTTTATTATTTTATATTAGTTTATTTGCTTTGCATGTTTATAAGTTGATATCTTGACATTACAGACTTCAGAGAGCCAGCTTTCGGGATTTTTTCTTATCTCCATTGACCTTCGCTCAGACACTCTTTCTCTCTCTCTCTCTCTCTCTCTCTCTCTTTCTTTATCTTTTTTTGGCCACCCCTCCTTCTGATCTCCTCTTGAGATATTTTTCTGTTCTTGACATTTTTTACCTTTACAACTTTCTTAATTTCCCTTACACTCGTCCTTCGCATCTCTTTCTTTCTCTCTTTCTTTTTCTTTCTTTCTTTTTTATTCCTTTTTGTTTGTTTGTTTGCTGTTTGTTTGTTTCTTTCTTTCTCCCTTCTCCCTTCTCCCGTCTCCCGTATCTCGATCAGGAGGTAAATTTTTAGTAACATGTTTCTAAAACATTACTTACTGCTTAGAAAATACAAAATAAAACGGTGCGGCGGTACGTATGCATGAAACATTTTCTCTCTACTATTCTTCTTCCTTCCCCTAAAAGGGTGCCACAGAAGGTCGAAAAGATAGAATAACGGATTGCTAAATCCCAACAGAAAATCGACAACATGCTCACTTGTTCAGCCTATTTAACTAAAAATATCAACATCGAATTAATCAAACACATCTTAGTAGAAAAGCCGTATAATAAACGACTATTATGGTAGCATGTAGAGAAGATCAAACTTCAGTAGTCTCGTATGGGATCTAGGGATAGATACGGGACCCAACCGCATTGTGTATATAATATACAATTTATATATATATATATATATATTATATATATATATATCTATATATATACGATAAGTATATTTTTTCTCTAGCATTGATACGACTCTTAATCTGTCTCTTTCTCTCTCTCTCTCTCTCTCTCTCTTCCATTCCCCTTCCTTTCTTCCCCCCATCCGTCTTCCCCCCCTTCTACGTTTCTCTATCTCTCTCACCTCCAGCCCCCTCGATCTGTCTCTTTCTTCTCCTCCCTCGTCCACCTTCTCTCTCTTTTCATCTGTCCCTTTCTCCTGTCTTTTGTTCTCACGTGACCGCTAGCCGCTGTTGAGCGCTCTTTTCGTTCCAGCAGCCGCCGAAGCAACACGTATTTGTTCGTCTCCCTGCGGCCATTAGGCGCAACTTCACAAGCCAGCCCCATACTCAACTCGTCCTGTCGAAAGACCCTTGTCCTACGTCCTGGTTTCGTTTTTTTTTTATTTTAACCGTTATTGTTTTTACGTTTTTGTATTCTTATTGGTGTCACGTTCTCGTATTTTTGTTCGTGTACTTCGTTCGTTTTCCGTCCTCGTGTTGTATACATTCGAAGCTTCTTCCAGGGGATCTAATGCGCTTGGCTTAGATTTCCCTTGGCGGGCTGCCCATATCGGAGCAATCTCAAGATTAATCAGCCGAAATTGCTAAGATGATCTGGTTCTTGACTGATGACTGAGGGCTTCGAATGTCCCGTCCTGTGGTTCTTGTGTCGTCTCTGTGGTGTTTCATGTTCTTGTCCATGTCTGTAATTATTTTTACTGTTTACCTATATATATATATATATATATATATATATATATATATATATATAGAGAGAGAGAGAGAGAGAGAGAAAAAAGACAAAAAATAGATGCCTCATTGACAACTACAAAATTAGTTCTATTCTATGGTAATATACTATTTTTTTTACTCTGCCTGCAATAGCAGACAGAATGCCAAAAATACAGAAATAAATAGATAAATAACTAAATAAAAACAAATCATAAGAATAAAAATATATAAACATTTATATTAAAGAAAAGAAAGAACAGCAGTAAGTTTAAGAGATTAGAGAGATAATGGGAGGAAATGTATGTTATAGTGGTTATTTGTTAGTGCAGTGGAATTCATGCACGGGCAGAGGGGTGGCAGGTGGGAAGGAATGGAGATAGAAAGAATAAGATTTAGCATGAAATACAGAAACATAGACAAGCATATATATATATATATATATATACACACACACATATGCATGCACATGTGTATATATATATATATATATATTTTTTTTTCATGCACATATATATGTGTACATATGTATGTATATGTGTGTATATGTATATGTGTGTGAAAGTGTATTGTGTATATGTGTGGACCTATGAATTTTTGTTTATACAGAGAGAGAAAAAATACTCAAGATATAAATTAAAGAACACACACATGTACCTACAAACACACAGACTTCTGTATATGTATGTATGTATTATGTATGTATGTATGTATGTAGTATGTATGTATGTATGTATGCATGAGTCTATGTATGTGTGTTTGTATGTATGTATATAGATATGTGTGCGTGTATAAATATAAATATATATATTTATTTACATAAGCAAGTAGCGTGTATATAGAAAGAATCATGTGTATATATTTACATATATGTATGTACGCAAACTGATATATATATATATATTTACGTACAAAAATACATACACTCACCATACATACATATATGCATACATACATGTACATATATATACATATGTGTGCGCGCGTGTGTGTGTGTGTGTGTGTGTATGTATATAAATTCTACAATCAAAAGAGTGCGTAATACTTATTGTAAAGCATATTTATTTTTAGAAGGTAGTAATTCATTCTCTAACTATGCAATCACGTCGCATTGCTTGGAAATCTCACTCTTTGTGTGATCTGCTAAGTAATTTGAAACTCCTTCCCCGAGTAAGACTTATAGGTTTGAAAATGTCCAGAGTTGTAACTGCAATTTGGAAGTGTCAATTTGGAAGTTTGCCTGTATCCACTGATTCAATCTATAAGCTTTTTAGATTTCGGTATTATCTCCCTTTACCTTGATACAAATTATTTTCATTAACACTAACGGTTTCTTTTTTATCGTCATTATTTGTGCAATTATAATTGAATAAAATTCTACCTTTGTTGTTGCACTTAAAGAAATAAAAAGTTATTTTGTTCCAGATTGTTTTTTGCTCAAAATTCTACTTGATTTGAATTAGTTTCTTTATCGCTACAGAATCTACAACATATGTACCAGTAATATACAGAGGCCGATTAATTTAGCTATACTTTTCCCCGTAAATATGTTCTACCAATAAATCGATGCTCTGAATCTCTTTTGTTTAGGGTCAATAATTGCATGATTGATATTACTGGAGAAAATTACTGCTCTTTGTAGCAATTCGAATGACCTTTGAGGATCTCTAGGAATGATGTGTGAAGATTATATACGTCTCTCTATTTCGATCTTTGTTAGTAGTTACCAGAAGCCTTCTCCGATGAAGGTTTGTTTGATAAGCTAATATTAATTGTTTGATCGTCGTAGTTCTTTATCATCTTAAGCTGTGTGTAGTCATATACTGAAGCTATTTCAGTTTTCTTCTGCTCCCTAGGTATCAGAAGCCGATTCAAGCCAAAGTGTTGCAATCTAGGATTCACTTTTACGATGTTGTTGTTATCGATAATTGTGCTATGGGTATAAAGTATAGGATCAGGAGTAATTAGTGAAGGCACATATCAGCAAAATTCAACTAAAAGAGATTCATTAAAATAGCGATTTGTTTAATTGCCGTGAGGTGTTGGCAAGAGAGGAACCATTTGATATTCCACGTTTTCTGGCATTTAAAATTATCCAAATTCTTCTAATTTTTCATATTACACCGTATTATAGCGAACTAATAGCAAACTAATAGCGAATAGCGAACTAATAGCGAACAATCGCATGTAGCAAAAGTTATAGTGAAGAATCAAGAGCAATTGGCGCTAATTTCTAATCAGATTGGCGGGTAGCCTATCGATTCTACTCTCCATTCAATGACCTTCAATCCAATAATGCATTTGCTCACTGCTCCTTACAGGAATACTGAAGAATACTGTGGTCATTTGGGTTTTCACTCTTGTCTACAATGAAAGAACGAGCACATATAATGTTCAGGATTCTCAAATGTAGACCCAGGCTTCAAGAAACACGAGAGAAGCCTAAACCAGCCAATAAAATTGACGGTGTTGGTTGCTTGATACTTTAACTTATTGACCCGTGGTCAACGTGCATATGACAGTTGACACAGAATGATCTGAACTCAGAAAGTACCAAACCCCCATCGAAGTAAATGATTACTACTCTACCAAACAAGTTAACAATTCTACTAAACCACAGCTTTCTGCTAGAAAATTCTATACTAAAAGATAAGAACAGTGGTCCCATTATATATTTCAAACTGAGGGCATTAATAAGGAAAAGCATGGTGATTTCTTTTTATAAATATAAATGAAACTATACAATCTGAAAGTCATTATGGGACCATTATTGAAATCTTTACCAAGGCGGTGAGCTGGTATAAATGTTAGCACGCCGGGCAAAATGTTTACCGGTATTTCGTCTGTCGTTACGTTCTGAGTTCAAATTC
>NW_021832918.1:15000-30202 GCF_006345805.1 Octopus sinensis
GTGCTCCAGCATGACCGCAGTCAAAAAACTGATACAACTAAAAGAATATAAGAATGGAAGGCATTGTCCGCGGCCGCTTCCACAGCCTCCAAGAATTGCGGTATGAAGAGTAAAAATGGTATTCTCGTACCTGACACCGAATGCTTGCAACAAGGAACACTGCGACAAAGGTTCAAACACACCCAACTTGGTCGGCGGTGGTATTGAACCAGGCGACAGATTGAGTCTGATTTTAATTTTCTTGGTAAACAATTCAATGATATTCAATATTCAGTAGAATTCTTAACTTTAAAATCATAAATTTTGAAATATCAATGAGGTCACACACCCGAAAATAATTTGCATACAGTTCAGAAAATAGTACTCTTTACTCTTTTACTTGTTTCAGTCATTTTACTGTGCCCATGCTGGAGCACCTCCTTCAGTCGACACACACACACACACACACACACACTGACTCACATATATAAACACGACTTGTTTCCCCATAGTTTCTGTAGAGCAAATTCACTCGCAAACCATTATTGTTGTTAACAACAGTAATAGTCCTTTCTACTACAGGCATAAGGCCGGAAAATTTGGGCGAGGAAGCTCATCGATTACATTCACCCCATTGAGGTGGGGGGGAGGCTAGTCGATTACTTATTTAATCGATCTCAAAAGGATGAAACGCATTTGAACTCAGAATGTAAAGATAGACGAAATGCCGTCGTTTATGTTTAGACGCAGGTCAGCGCTAACGGTGCGAAAGTCACTCAAAGAATAAACTATTTCATTATATTTGTTCAGGGAATGGTAGACTGCAGAGCACATTACACATTTAAAATTGGTAATGTGTGTCTTGTGCAGGCGCGTGGCCTAGTGACTAGGCTGTTGGGCTTAAAGTCTCTAGATGGTGGGTTCGTTTCTCGGACCGGGTGATGTGTTTTGTCCTTGAACACAGCATGCCATTTTCCCTTGTTGTTCAAGTATGCACAGGGGAAAATAGCACCCTTAGGTGGGATAGTTAAGACAGCCATGAACTGGATATTAGCCTAAATGCCTTGAAAGTCTAAATAAAGTTCGGTTCCATGGGCCCCTCAGTAGGTTCGGAAAGTAAAGAAGCAAATAAAGAATATTGCATGCAGTTTGAGTGAGATTTGGGTGTTTCCTCTAGCAGACCGAGAGAACACAACGTAACTTTTTTTTTATAACTGCCTGAGGCTAGGATATATTTATGAAAATGAAGCCTTGCTATGTGATTCGATAAACTCACGAGAGATATAATAACAACAGCTATTGAAGTAAAATACGTAGCATAGAATTTGGCTTGTTAGATAAAATACTACATGATTAGAGATCAGAATTTATAAAGTACAATATGGGAATCTGCAGAAGATATCAAATGTTAAACTAATCAATTCATGTAATCTTATATTCTCTTATATCGTCAACCAATGAAGTGTTTTCGATAGTGTAAGATATAAAAAAATGTTATTCAGATTGATTAGCTATTGATTAGCTACTGAAGGTTACAGGCAAGTTAATGACTTGATCAAGCATAGTGGTATTATGAATGAAACTTTATATTCTTTAGAGAATACTACCTGAGATAAAGAAGCATGCATTACATAGAACGTATTGAAACCAATGTAAAATTATAAAAAAGAGAAAATGCAAAACTTTGTTAAGCACCATCGTTGATATTAATGTTATAGCTATAATAAAAGTATTATATATGTGTGTGTCTTGCTCTCTCTGCAATTCCTTGTACATCGGACAAACGGGACGCCGCTTGGCTGACCGGTTCGCGGAACACCTTCGTGACATCCACCTTGCGAACGACACACCGGTCTCACGCCATTTCCGCTCCACCGGTCACTCCTTGCAACACCTATCTGTGTTCGGTTTGTCCTTACACAGAGGCCATCCGGATTCCCGTTTGCGCCGTGAACAGGAATTAATCTTCTCTCTTCGCTCTTATACGCCATTTGGTCTCAACTCTCCCCCCCTCCTCATCTAACCCCCCTCTCCCCCCCTCCTCACCTATCCTTTCTCCTCCCCTCCCCCCCGACCCCTACTTCTTCACTCCTTCATCCTTTCACCCCTACTCCTCCCCTTCTTCTTCTCCCTCTTCCTCCCTCCCCTTCCCCTTCCCTCTGCTCCCTCACTACCCTCTCTCTCCCTTCTCTCTCCCCTCTCCCTCTTTCCTTCCTCCTTCATCCCCCCATCCCCCTTCCTTCTCCCCCATCCTCTCCTCTCCCCCCTTCTCCTCCCCCTCTTCTTCCCCTTCCCTTCTCTTCCCCCCTCCTTCTTCTCCCCCCTCCCCCTCTTCTCCTCCTCCCCCTCTTCTCCTCACTACACCACATGACTTTACACATCATATCACATATGATGTGCCATACTAATACACACACCAACTAATACATACTAATACGTACTAATACATACTAGTACATACTAATACTTACACCACCCTATACATACACACGTCCAGACCCCGCATACGCACTTATACTCTCTCACACACACACACACACACCTATACATACCAATACGTACTAATACATACTAATACATACACCAACCCCATACATACGCACGTCCAGACCAATCTTACGCACTATACTCTCTCATACACACACACACACACACACACAACCTTATACATACTAATAACATACACCAACCCTATACATACACACATCCAGACCCTCCCACGCACTTTTAGCTGGTCCCTCAACCCTTTTATCAACCCTATTATCTCCCCTTATTTCGCTCTCGCGTCTCATGTTTGATCTTTGACCTCTGGCCGAAATCAGTCGCCATGTTGATTCGTTAGCTACTGCACGCATTTTTTTTCTCTCCTTCTTTCTGTGTTTTTCTCTCTCTGTGTATCTTTCTGTTGAAGAGCGTAGGCTCGAAACGTTAAAGACTTGTTTTATTTATATTTCCTGAGCGCCATACTAATACAATTGTTCGTTTGTTTTCCACCTGCCTTCGTCTTTTGTTTATTTTCATAAAGCTTCCCGTTATATATATATATACATATATATATATGTATAATATATATATATATATATATATATATATATATATTAAATAGATGTATAGATGTGTGTATTTTCCCCTTGTTAACATTTAACAGGGAAAAATATATAAATAGTTACCAGGGAAGCAAAAAATCACACAAGTAAAACGGTTGCAACTCCTTGTTTTTAAAGGTAGAAAACAATCTTAATAGCGCTCAGTTAATCGCTATATATATATATATATATCCATAATTTTCTGTTAAAATGCCTTATTGACGTGTTTCATTTCTTCACTTCCCTGAAGAGAAGATTACATTGTTTTACACCATTTTATTCCTTTGGAATAATACCAGTGGTATCTTCGAAACAAGTGTCGGAAGTAGAAGAATTTGAATAACACCTGCGTTAACTCCATTTATATATATATATATATATATATATATATATATAGTATGCTGTATATATAATACATTCATACATATATATTTATATATAATATATACATACATATATATATATATATGTGTATATATACACACACATATATATATATATATATATATATATATATAATATATATTGTGTGTGTGTGTGTGTGTGTGTGTGTATGTATGCATCTATGTACGTATGTATTGTTAGGAGGTTAAAGATTTAGGAAATACAGTCTACTGCCTCAGTTAGCACTGAGGCGGAATTAAGGCTGAAAGAATGCAAAAGAGGGAAAATTAGAAACAGTATTCAGTTAATCCAAAAGAGACGTTCCGTACAGATTGTAAATCCAGTGAAATGCACCGACTAGGAGATTAGTGCTTCCGTCGCAGAATATAAATGTAGTCAAGCAAAGGTGTGTAGACGAAGGTTTTTATATTTACTAATTAGTTACGATAGTTTCGATAATTAATGTGATGCTACATCAATTAACATCATAGGGTAATTAAAAAAATATGTAAAAAAATATGTAGGCGTAGGAGTGGCTGTGTGGTAAGTAGCTTGCTTACCAACTACATGGTTCCGAGTTCAGTCCCTCTGCGTGGCACCTTGGGCAGGTGTCTTCATCTATAGCCTCGGGCCGACTAAACCCTTGTGAGTGGATTTGGTAGACGGAAATTGAAAGAAGCCCGTCGTATATATGTAGATATGTATGCATATATGAACGCGTGTGTATATGTTTGTGTATCTGTGTTTGCCCCCCCAACATCGCTTGACAATCGATGGTGGTGTGTTTATGTTTGGCAAAAGAAATCGATAGAATAACTACTAGGCTTACGAAGAATAAGTCCTGGGGTCGATTTGCTCGACGAAAAGCGGTTCTCCAGCATGACCACAATCAAATGACTGAATCCAGTAAAAGAGTAAAGCTATATGATATTAAATTAAATTTTCCACCAATTATCTGACTGCACTTGGCGTAGATGCAATACGTATTTGTAAAGCGTGTTCGACTTACGTTAATCGTTAATCGAGTTTAATATTCCGTGACTAAACCCAGCCTTGTACTTAATGGAAACAAATCATTGAATACACGTTTTAGATGATTTCAAATAAATTTCACTTTTAGTCAAGTCACACTCAGGTCTATTTTCGATGAAGAACATCTAAATAATAAATAAGACTTGTTTTCCGGTAAAATTTTTCCTAGCTTTCACTTTGTATTAAATCATATCATTCAACGTCTCTTGAGAGCCATGCTCAATGGCCAGTTAAACCTTGACAAAATCTAGCGAGAGTTAATTTTTGTAGTCATAATTTGATCAATCACTTTCACAGCACCTGTCATAATATCGGACATCGTTGTAACTTTGACACATGTGGAGCAGTGAATATAACATAATTTGAAACATTTGTATAATTTTAGTATATATTGCTTGTTATATATTAGTTAGTAATTTCTCTTCCCACCTCTCTCTTTCTTTCTCTCTTTCTCCTTCTCCCCCTCTCTCTCTCTCTCTCTCTCTCTCTCTCTATATATATATATATATATATATATATGTGTGTGTGTGGAGGCGCAATGGCCGAGCGGACTTGCTGTCGTAGGCTCGTGGTTTCGATTCCCAGACCGGGCGTTGTGAGTGTTTATTGAGCGAAAACACCTAAAAGCTCCACGAGGCTACGGCAGGGAGTGGAGGCAATCCCTGCTGTACTCTTTCGCCGCAACTTTCTTTCACTCTTTCTTCTGTTGGCCTGCTCGCTCAGCCAGCGGGGTGGCATCATTTGAAGGCTTAAACAATGCGAAGCGCATTGTGACCAGCGATGTGTAGCAACATTTGATTGCCAGAGTGAATCTTTGTGTGTTTTTAAATGGCTTATAAACACCTTCCACGCTGTAATTGATTTCGTTCCAGAACACGATCTCTGATTAGGTCACTTTCTATGCAAGTACATCTCCGTATATATATATATATATATATATATATATATATGTATATATATACATTTATGTCAGGCCGTTCTCGTGCGCTATTGTTAACATGTAACCCAGTATAACCCTTTGCATGGTCGGGTCGTCGGTGACGAAACTGGCAACCCCACCAAACTTATTTGGTGAAGAGTGTGATTGTTGGACACCCTGCAGGCGAAGAGTGACTAGAAAGCTAGGGCATGCAGTCCACCCCATCCTGCCACATGAGGCTGTGGGTGGGGTGTTACGAGTGTTTCACCGACCACAGTTTTCCATGAACAGTGTAGTATTATGTATGCTTTGAGATATGGGGAATCTGAAAATGAAAATAGCCCCCCCCCCACCGCCTACGATGCACCGTTTTGAAGAAGTTAGTAAGTCACCAGAGACGTACATATAACTCTGGAAATCACCTTCCAACGATTTCATGCAGTAGGGGCTATCCAAGCCGTCGACATTGAGAAAAAGTAGAAATTCTTTTTAAAGTTTGGAAGAAAATTCGATATTCACGAACTCTTGAAGCTGATTGAGAGAACATCAAATTAAGTGAATGTGTATAACAATGTATAACTTCTGTCAGTGATGCCCTAAACCGTTCCTTCTCATCAACAAATGGCAAAACTTGTGACAGTTAAGATTTCATTCGAAGGTATGTAGTCTCAAAGGCGGCGAGCTGGCTAAGGCGGAGAGTTGGCAGAAACGTTAGCACGCCGGGCGAAATGCGTAGCCGTATTTCGTCTGCCGTTACGTTCTGAGTTCAAATTCCGCTTTGTCTGTCCTTGTTTGTCCCCTCTGTGATTAGTCCCTTGTGGGTAGTAAAGAAATAGGTTTGTAGTCTCACCAAACATAACAGCAACAACTGCTGTGTTTTTTTTTTGTAAATTTTCGATTACTGGCTTAATCACACCTTCGCGTGTAACAACTACACAATTAAATGATTTCATTTTGAATATCACTTAAAAGTGATATTCGTTTTCAATATCCCTTCAAAGCTGAGGAAATGTGTTCGTATACAGACAAACTAACAAACATAAGTAACAGAAAAAATTGTTCATCATTCACTAAGTCTGTTCATAATCAAAATAATAATGTCCTTCCTTGCTGTCAACTTCGGCTTTGATTTTCAGCTTAATCTTTGATTTCTCTCTTCCGAGAATAATAATATTCCCTTCTGTTTCAAAATTGGGGTAAGTAGAGAGAAAACTAAACGACCCATTTGTCATCCCGAGGGTGATTGAAAGAATGAAAAATTCTACTCATTTTCATTTTCATCTAGTTTCAGCTCACGAGCTGTGGCCATGCTGGGGCACCACCATTCGGTGTTGCTACATGATTTTACTTCACGAATGCTTTTTAGCAATTGACATTTGGTGCATGAGAGAGTTCGATGCAGCTGCCCTCATCTGCACCTCCTGCCGTGAAGTTGGTTCATCTGGGACACCTGACAGGAAGAGGTCCAGCTTTATTTTAAAGACATCTGCATCCAACCCATGCAGGTTTCTCAGGTCCTTCGAGAGGATATTGAAGAGCTGCGGACCTCTGAAGCCCAGGGTTATAACTTTAAGTTATAACTGGGTTATAATCTTTTTAAATGAATCGAAGCTTTATGCTAATAAAAAATTGAGGTACTAGTTTACTTTTTTATGTAAACTTTCTTAAACATACAATTGCAGCATGGAAGGTAGTTTCCTTCCAGCACACGATCTCAGATCAGATCACTTGGTATGCAAGTACATCGCCGAAATTTCTTAAATAATTTTAGTACTTAAAATTAAATTTCAAAGCATTGGCATGAGCAAATGGATGACAACTTTACTTTTTAATCACACACACACACACACACATTGCAGGTTTCTTCTTTTTGTGTGAAATAATCAAGAAAACACTAGGGTCACATGACTGAATTCAGATCTTAAGAAGGGATCAAAAACACTCTCTCTATTGGTTACATCTGTTTAGAAAGCAAGCGTGGGTGTGGGATGTGTGTGGTTCCAAGTCCAGTCTTCTACTTGTGTCTTTTATTATAGCCTTGGGCCGACTAAAACCTTGTAAATGGACTTGATACAGGGAAACTGAAAAAAAAAAAAACCGTAGTATATTTATATATATGCCTGTGTGTGTATGTTTGTGTTTGCGTGTGTGTGTGTTTGCGTGCTTGTGTCTGTGTCTGTATTTGTCCTTTACCAACGCTTATCAACCGGCGTCGGTGTGTTTACGTTCTCGTAACTTAGCAGTTCGGTACGAGAGACCAAAGGAATAAGCACCAGACATTAAAAGAGTAATGGGGGTAGATTCATTAGACTAACAATTATTGAAGGTGGTGCCCCAGCATGGCTTCAGTCTACTAAACAGTTGACTGAGGCCATCCTGGGGCACCACCTTCAATACGAAAGAAGTCGCAGATAAAAGATAAAATGTGTACTCTTCGGTATCGAATTTCGAATAATCGTACGAAATATATATATATATATATATATATATATATATATATAATATATATATATATATATTATATATAACAATTTAATAAATAAAACATATGCATACATGCATATATGTACATACCTACATCTATATGTATATATACATGCATATATGAGTACAGGACACCACAAATAAACGTAGAACCTAACGAGAAACGAAAACATAAAATCAAACAAGGAAACGCACTTTTTTTAACAACGAAAAAACAGAGTACAAGACAAACAATACAAGGAATATTCCCCTTCATCAGCTGCCCCTGTTTCGACTCAATGCGTGTTTTGAAGGTATATAAAATAATAATAAACAAATGCGCCCTTTTTTTAAAGCCTAGCCAGGCTCATGGGCTCGGTTTCCCGGTTTCTATGGCGTATATGTTCCCCAGCTGGACGGGACGCCAGTCCATCGCAGCGATACTCATTTTTGCCAGCTGAGTGAACTGGAGCAACGTGAAATGAAGTGTTTTGCTCACGAGCACAACGCGTCGACCGGTCCAGGAATCGAAACCACAATCTTAAGATCATGATGCTGACACCCTAACCACTAAGCCACGCGCCTCCATTACGAGATATATCAGAAAGCAGTAAAACAAGCATCAGCGCCTCAAGAGAAAAAAATGACTTGACAACATATCTTCTGGTTTAACATGACTGAAAGGCAAACAGATATTTTTGTTGTTTGCCTTTCAGCTGTGTTTGTCAATAAAAGGAAAACGAAAGGGAAGCAAATTTTTTACTGGTTGCTTTATCTGTTTTCTCTGTCTTTCTCTTTTTACGCTCCTTTCTCGAAAATAATACAATACAAAGTGAAGTAAATAACATGATTGCTCTTACTATGACTGAAAGCAAGCAGTACAAAATTAGTTTCCCTTTCCTTTTCTTTCTGTTGGCCACTTTATACTAAGAAATGAAGGAATGCGAAATAAAAGTAAATATGACTACCATGAATCTAGTGAAAATTATCAGTAATCAATTATATATTACACAAAAAATATTTATCGTGGAAAATAGTAAGGCTTACAGTGCAGGCGTTGCATAAAAAGACCCTTCACCTCTGATATATACGTGTGCGTGTGTGAATTTGTCTTTGTGTCTGTGTTTGTTCACTACTTCCGCTTGGCAACCGGTGTTGGTGGTTTTACGTCCGCATATTCATCAAAAGGGTTCAACAGAATAAGTACCCGGCTTAAAAAATGAACATTCGAGGAAAATTCTTCACGGCTGTGCCCCAGCATGGCCACAGTCTAATGAATGATACAAGTAAAAGATAAAAGACATATGTATTAAATTTTGAGTTAGTGATCTCATACATTTAATGTATGTATTACGTTTAGACGCTTTCGAGCTGCTGTATTCCGTACCAGAAAAGTCCCTTTAAGACGTAGAGTCGACTTTCCTTGTACTAAGTATGGAAGCCTTAACACGTTTAAACAAGACACATACGTCAAATATGTGACATTAATAATATATATGGCAAAAGGCGGCGAGCTGTCAGAAACGTTAACATGCCCGGGCGAAATGCTTAGCGATATTTCGTTATTGCTTATTTAAGTGTGAAAGCTGAGTTTACGGAAATGAAATGTCTAAGTGGTTTAAATGCACAAATCTCCGATAGCCAGTGGCTAAAAAGTGACAGAAATAAAAAATAAAAGGGGCGTCCAGCGGCCATGGCCTGAAAGTGGTCCGGCCCCCTTACATTTTATGAATGGCCAAAACACTTACCTGATGGCGGTATCTTCTGTGAAACCTGTTATTCAGCTCTCTTGAGAGATTCTTTCTACAATGTATACTCACACGCACTCACACACAGACATATATACGTACACGCACGCACACACGCACACACGCACACGCACGCACACACACACACATACACACACACACACATATATATATATATAAAATAAAAGAAAACAAAAAAAAAACAAAAGACGAAGACAGGTGGTATAGACAACAAACAGATGTATTAGTTTAACGCTCGGGAAGTAGAAAAAGTCCTTAACATTTGGAGCCTACGCTCTTCCACAGAAAGGAACATAGAAAGAAAGAAGGAGAGAAAATAAAGAATGTGTAGTGGCTAGCGAGTGTGAGTAGATTTAGTAGACGGAAACTGAAAGAAGCCCGTCGTTTATACACACACACACACACACACACACACACACACACACACACACACATGTATTTGTGTATCTGTGTTTGTTCCCCCACCATTAATTGAAGACTGATGTTGGTGTGTTTTACGTCCCCATAGCCTAGCGGTTCGGCAAAAGTGACGATAGAATAAGTACCAGGCATACAAAGTATAATTCCTGGGGTCGATTTATTCGACTAAAGGAGGTGCTCCAGCATGGCCGCAGTGAAAATGACTGAAAAGTAAAAGAATATATGCATATATTTGCGTGCGTATGTATATATGTATGTCTATCTATCTATATATGTATATATGTGTATATATATATATACAAATATATGTGTGTATATATACATTCATACATATATATATATACACACACATGTATATGTATATATATATGTATATATATATATGTGTATATGTATATGAATGTATATATATATATGAATGTATATATATATGTATGTATATATATATATACATACATATATATATGGATGTATGTATATATCTATATATATACACACACATAGATTTATGTGTGTATATACACACACACACACACACACACACACACACACACATATCTATATATATATATAAATATAATATAATCTACGCCATGTAAATTACGTTATCGCTTTATTCGTATAGTTGTGTTGTTATTGGTAACATCATGAAGATGTTTTGTATTTTAGAACTGCCATCACTTATTATAAACCTCATTTTGACATCATGTGTAGGCGGATTCTTGTCTACTTTCCAATATTTTTCCAGTAAACACTTTAATATCGGCTGACGGATGGCTGAATTGGTAGAGGTACCGGAAAATATCTTGAGGTATTTAGGTACTATCTTTTATTTTTTCGGTTATAGGACTGGAACGTGCAGCACAGCCTTTAATAGGTTTAGGTCGAACAAATCGTTCCCAATACTTAATTTTAAGTTAGGCGCTTATTCTATCGGTCTTATTTGCCGAAATGCTATCTTACAGAAACTCAAAAGAAAAAAAAAAAAAAAGAAAGCAGAACAGCTTATCTAGTGGTGGTGGGGGTCACCACAACCATGTACGCACAAACACTCACACGCACGACAGAGACATATATACATACATATATATATATATATATATATATATATATATATAATGTAAAAGTAAAAAAATACACAAACTGGGACAAGAACGTGAAACATTTAGAAGACGACACAAAAAACACGGACGGGACTTTCGAAGCTCTCAGTCATCAGTCAAGAACCGGATCATCTTCGCAATTTCGGCTGATTAATCTTGACGACTCTATATATATTTAGGCGAGCTGGTAGAAACGTTAGCACGCCGGGCGAAATTCGTCTGTCGTTACGTTCCGAGTTCAAATTCCGCCGAGGTCGACTTTGCCTTTCATCCTTTCGGGGTCGATAAATTAAGTACCAGTTACGCACTGGGGTCGATGTAGTCGACTTAATCCCTTTGTCTGTCCTTGTTTGTCCCCTCTGTGTTTAGCCCCTTCTGGGTAGTACAGAAATATATGTATGTATGTATGTATGTGTGTGTGTGTGTGTGTGTGTTTGTGTGTGTGTGAGTGTATATATATATATGTGTGTGTGTGCGTGTGTACCACCGGCTTCTGTAGAGTTTCCCTCTACTAAATTCATTTAGAAAGTACAATTTGTTTACATTGATCCACGTGTGTATTATTCATCTATCTACTTAATGATTCTTTCATCAGTTCTTCCGCAAGTAGTGTGAATACAAGTTTTGACTGACGAGATCACATAAGACAAGAACAGGTTCGGAGTTGTCGGTCGTACTTACCACAATATTTGAAAGAAGATTTTTCACGAAGTCATATTATTATTCAATATTGTATAATACCCATTCCTCCATACAATATTCTAAATTAGTTTATTTATGGTTATTGCATTAAATAATGTTAATAATCATCTATTAAGCTTATCATATGACAATATTTCCTTATCTGTCTTTGAAATCCTCGAAAATGATTCGTTGAACATTGATAGCCAGAAGATTATCTCTTGACCATTTGTACAGCTTCATAACGTAAACATCGTCCTGATCATAATCATCAACATCATCATCGTCGTTGTCGTCGTTGTCGCCTGAAGTGGCATCGTAATCGTTTGTTATCATCATCATCATCATCATCATCATCATCATCACCGTCATCATCAGCACTGCCATCGTCCTCCTCATCGTCGTCATTATCACCATTGTGCATCGTCGTCATCGTTAATACCGTTATCCCATCGTCGTCAATCTCTTCCACTTCCTCCTCTTCCTCCTCCTCCCCTCCTCCTTCCCTCCTCCTTCCCCTTCTCCTCCCTCTTCGTCATCTCTCCTCCTCCTCCATCATCTCCTCTACCACCAGCATCACAACCACTACCACATCCTCCTCCTCACCATCATCATCTTCATCACCATCAACGCCATCAACGTTGTTATCATTATCACCATCGCCACCACCTCCAGCACCACCACCAAACTTAGGATCGTCACACTCTTCCCTTCCTTCCCCTTCTTCCTCCTCCTCCTCCTCCTCATCATCATCATCAACATCGTCCTCTTTCTTCTCTCGCTCTTCTTCTTTTTCTTCTTCTTCCTCCCTTCCTTCTCCTCTTTCTCCTTCCCTCCTCCTCCTCCTCCTCCTCGTCGTCGTCGTCGCCATCATTAAAGTCAACTTGCCATCGATCTAGACCCTTGTGCCAATTATCACAATCACTCTGCCTATATACGTCAGACAATAAATATATTTAACGAAGAAGAACAAAACAAAACCCCAACAAAAACCTCTACAAAAATAGGGCAAAGTTAGTTTTTTCTGATTGCCTGAGTGTAAGTTCAGTCAAGATTACATCTGTAATGTTCACACGTGTTTTCCACGGTCCTTCTCTCGATGTCCCGTTATTGATATCTATCTTTAAGCCTTCATCGCCTTATCTTTGGCAAGCAGCAACACTCATAATCGCCTATACAGATACTCGCGCCATGATGCTATCACGTGACCAAACAACTTGCATCCTTTTTTTTTTTATTTATCATCCGTTCACTTCCTATCCTGTCACTTGTCTCCTCATTACGACCTCCTTTTCTCCTTTCAATCATCAGCAGCTATACATGTATTGATGGTGGTGTATATATATATATATATATATATATATACACATTTAAGAACACACATACATAAAAACATACATACATACGTACGTAAATATATATATAGAATGGTTGTATACTGTCAATTTAACGTAACAGTAGGGGATTGCACCGCCGCTGTTTAGCCCTAGGAAGCATCGACGCCTCCTGATGGCTTCGATACATTTTTTTTTTCCTGTGTCCTTATATATTTACGAAGGGGAGACAAATACCCCCAGCAGCCAGGCCTGCATCTAGAGACACGCATGTTTCAGGATCTTTGTCCATCATCGGTCTAGAGTAGCAGAAGCCTGCCAGCTGCAGATATCTGTCCCGCAGATATATATATATATATATATATGTGTGTGTGTGTGTGTCTGTGTGTGTCTGTGTGTTAAATAAAATGAAACAACAAAGCAAAAGCAGTTTGAAATTTTCAGGACATTTATAAAGAGAAACTTAGTCTAACACCAGTTTCTGGTATATTAGGCATATCCCTTCATCAGAGACGATGTGAGATGGTTACATAGGGAGAAATTATATATATACATAGGCGTAGGAGTGGGTGTGCGGTAAGTAGCTTGCTTACCAACCATATGGTTCCGGGTTCAGTCCCACTTCGTAGCACCTTGGGCAAGTGTCTTCTACTATAGCCTCGTGAGTGGATCTGGTAGACAGAAACTGATAGAAGTCCGTCGTATATATGTATATATATATGTATATGTATGTGTGTGTGTAAATGTTTGTGTTTGTCCCCCCAACCTCGCTTGACAATCGATGCCGATGCTGGTGTGTTTACATCCCCGTAACTTAGCGGTTCGGCAAAAGAAACTGATAGGATAAAGTACTTGGCTTACAAAGAATAATTCCTGGGATCTATTTGCTCGACTAAAAGCGGTGCTCCAGCATGGCCATAGTCAAATGACTGAAACAAGTAAAAGAGTATATGTGTGTGCTACATCTGTCAAAAGAGTGAGAGAGGATATAAGAGCCATGCTGATGGTGACGGTTGAAACATATGAAGGGTGGGTCAAAAGTCACGCACAAAATACTCACAGTACGTTCCAAGGGGCCGCCTTGTAATATTTTGTGTCTTTCTGAGACTCCTTGAGAATTACGTTAAGGGTAGGCGTGTCTGTCGAGTGCGCAACCGCTTGCACGTAAATTTCACGAGCAGGCGGTTCCGTTGATCGGATCAACCGGAACCTTCGTCGTCGTAACCGACGGAGTACCAGGAAGAAAAGGAAATATGTCAAAATCTTCACACCACCGTTTCACCACTACAATCTTCCTATCTTTTCCGCCGTGGAAATACGTGGCTCAGTGGTAAGGTTGTTGCACTCGTGATCGTAAGATTGTGGTTTCGATTCCTGGACTGGACGATGCATTGGGTTTTTACTCTCTTTTACTTGTTTCAGTCATTTGACTGTGTCCATTCTGGAGCACCGCCTTTAGTCGAGCAAATCGATCCCAGGATTTATTCTTTGTAAGTCTAGTACTTATTCTATCGGTCTCTTTTGCGGAACTGCTAAATTACGGGGACGTAAATACACCATCATCGGTTGTCAAGCGACGTTGGGTGGGGACTAACACAGACACACAAACATATATACACACACACACATATATATATATACATACATATATACGATGGGCTTCTTTCAGTTTCCGTCAACCAAATCCACTCACAAGGCTTTGGTCTGCCCGAGGCTATAGTAGGAGACACTTGCCCAAAGTGCCACACTGTGGGAATGAACCCAGAATCATGTGGTTAGTAAGCAAGCTACTTACCCCACAGTCACTCCTGCACCTTTTTGAACATGACGTTTCAATTTTACGTTGCTCCAGTCCATTCAGCTGGCAAAAATGAGTAATCCTTCGACGGAATCCGGGAAACCGACCCCTTTGAGCCTATGGCTCGGGAAGGTCCTTTGATCCCTCGTTTTGAGCTTCCTTACCACCATCTTTCCCATCATACACCAATGCCACCACCACGATGCCTTCTATTATACCACAATTATAGCACTA
>NW_021832919.1:0-29253 GCF_006345805.1 Octopus sinensis
CCTACGTAAAACACTTTCAATACAGTGAAAATAAGAGCATCATCACAACAAACCACAGCACATACCCAAGGCACACAGAGCTGCGCTCGTAGAGCATCAAAAGCACGTGAGAAAAAATACTACTGAATAATAATAATAATAATAATAATAATAATAATAATACCAGGAAACCCAAAATGGCAGAAATTCAAAAGATAGTGCTCATGGGAACTGCCCATATCCTACGCAAAATACTTTCTATGGTTTCTTAAACATTCTCTAGAACAACACTATGTACAAAACCAAATATATGGCACCCTAGGCATAACACCAACATGAACTTCCAACTCGTTGTCTCCTGAGGTCTCTGGGTGAGACTTGGAGCCAACTTGTACAAATGTAAAGCAAAAGTTAAACATAAAATAATAATAATAATAATAATAATAATAATACCAGGAAACCCCAAAATGGCAGAAATTCAAAAGGTAGTGCTCATGGGAACTGCGCCCATATCCTACGCAACAATACTTTCTATGTAATCTTAAATTTTAAAACAAACAATTTTCTTATTGTTTCTTAACATTCTCTAGAACAATACTATGTAAAACAAAACCAAATATATGGCACCGCTAGGCATAACACCAACATGAACTTCCAACTCGTTGTCTCTTGGGGACTCTGGGTGAGACTTGGAGCCAACTTGTACAAATACAAAGCAAAAGTTAAACATAATATAATAATAATAATAATAATAATAATAATAATAATAATAAAAATAATAATAATAATAATAATGATAATAATAATAATACCAGGAAACCCCAAAATGGCAGAAATTCAAAAGGTAGTGCTCATGGGAACTGCCCATATCCTACGCAAAATACTTTCTATGTAATCTTAAATTTTAAAACAAACATAATTTTCTTATGGTTTCTTAAACATTCTCTAGAACAATACTATGTACAAAACCAAATATATGGCACCCTAGGCATAACACCAACATGAACTTCCAACTCGTTGTCTCTTGGGGACTCTGGGTGAGACTTGGAGCCAACTTGTACAAATACAAAGCAAATTAAACATATATATAATAATATAATAATAATAATAAAATATATAATAATAAAATGATATAATAAAATAACCAGGAAACCCCAAAATGGCAGAAATTCAAAAGATAGTGCTCATGGGAACTGCCCATATCCTACGCAAAATACTTTCTATGTAATCTTAAATTTTAAAACAAACATAATTTTCTTAAGGTTTCTTAAACATTCTCTAGAACAACACTATGTAGAAAACCAAATATATGGCACCCTAGACATAACACCAACATGAACTTCCAACTCGTTGTCTCTTGGGGACTCTGGGTGAGACTTGGAGCCAACTTGTACAAATACAAAGCAAAAGTTAAACATAATATAATAATAATAATAATAATAATAATAATAATAATAATAATAACGATGATGGTGGTGGTTTCAAATATTGCCACAAGGGCAGCAGTTTTAGGGGAGGGCATGAGTCGATTACATCGACACCAGCGTTCAACAGGTGCTTTTAATTTATCGACCTCGGAAGGACGAAAGGTAATGTCGACCTCTACGGAATTTGAACTCGGAACGTAGCGACCGGCGAAATACTGCTAAGCTTCTGCAGTGCTTATAAATATAGACGACTTGGTCAAGACACGCTAAGCAACAACAACAACAGCAGCAATAATAACAGAAGCAGTGCATGTACGAAGATGTTTATAAACTATTTCAAATATTAAATTCGAAAACATAAACCAATTCCAAATTCCAGGAAACCGGAAAGAACCGGGTCGATGTCGGCCGGGTCTGACGTTACATAACGTAAATTGAGGTCTGCGCTTCTTGAGATAAGATATACATCGACATATCACCATATACACGTGTGTGCGTGTATATATTATATATATATACACACATACTTACATATATATATATTATTATATATATATAATATATATACACACACATACATAGGTATGTATGTATGTTTGTACGTATATATATACACACACATACATAGGTTGTATGTTTGTAATATATATAATATATATATATATATATATATATATATATATAATACATGTGTGTGTGTATTTGTGTTACACACACACATACATACGGATGTGTGGCCAAACGATATATATACATACATAAACATATATAAATATACATGCATATGTGTATGTATGCATCATATAATGTATATATATATGTATATATATATATATATATATATAAGCATATATATATATATATATATATAATATATATATATACTATATATATACAATATATAATATATATATATATATATAGAGCATACCTATATATATATATATATATATACATACATAGGTATGTATGTATGTTTGTACGTATGTATATATATATATATATATGATGTATGTATGTATATATATATGTGATATATAGACACAGCAAAAGCTGAATGAAGAGCGGTAGGCTCTTGGAATACTAATTCTACTAATATGTCCGGGTTGCTGGGTATCTCAACGCGCTGATTGGTTAACAGTTTGACCAATGAAAAGCTGATAAAACCGGAGAGAGAAAGAGGAAGAGAAAGAAAAGAAAAGACAAACGAAAGAGTGAGAAAAGATAGTGAGAAAGAGAGAGAGACAGAGAGTGAGAGAGAGAGAGAGAAAGAGCAAAGGAAAAAAAGAAAACAGTTCATTCACCTACCTCCCCCCGCGCCCCACCACCTCCCCTCGTTCACTTCCCGTTGCTGCATCTGTCTCTCTCTTTCTCTCTCTGTGTGTGCGTGCGTATGTACTTGTGTGTGTGTGGTGTGTGTGTGTGTGTGTCCCCTAGCTTTTCTCTCTCTCTCTCTCTCTGCACACAAACACGTTCTGTCATTAATTTCGGTCGCCTTCAGCCTTCAGGGGCGTTCATTGTATCACCTACAATACATATATATATATATATATATAATATAGATATACACACGTACATACATACATACCTACATACATACACACACACACACAATATAACATATTATATATAATATATATATGTATATTCTATATATACCCTACACACACACGTACTATATGTTTACAAAAAATTATATTCTCGACAATATTATTTACTTTGCCTTAAAATTCTTTTCTTTCACGGCAATTATATGTGCTTGAATACATATGTGTGTGTGTGGTGTGTTTATATATGTATATATATATATGAATATATATATATCATATCTATATATATATATATATAGATATATATATATATTATATATATATATATATATATATATATATATCAACAATCAAGGAACGGCCATAATAGGCCCACTAGAAATAAAGCCAAAGCTAAACCGCAATATTTGCGGTTGAAGCTTTGGCTGTTATTTCTAGTGGGGGAATGGCCTATTATGGCCGTCCTTGATTGTTGATGTTGAACTTAAAAATGGTCTATGACTATTTAATTTTTTCCCACTGAGCCGCTGGTGGCAAAAAAATTCTACAAAATTTTTTTTGCCACCCTATATTGATTAATTATATATATATATATATATATATGTATATATGTATATATATATAAATGCATATGTATATATATATATATATAAGCTTATATATATGTGCATACATACACAGATGCATGTATATTTATATATGTTTATGGATGTATATATATATATCGTTTGTCCACACATCCGTATGTATGTGTGTGTATACACAAACACACACACACACACACACATGTATGTATGTATGCATGTAATTACGTATGTATGTATGCATGCAGTTGAAATTTATGGAAAAACAAAAACTGAAGGCAGGTGCAGAGACAACGAACAATTGCTTTAGTTTGACGCTCGGGAAAAATAGAAAAAGTCTTTGACGTTTCGAGCCTGCGCTCTTCAGCAGAAAGGAATATGAGGAAATAAAGGGAGGGAGAGAGTAGAGAGAGAGAGAGAGAGAGAGAGAGAGAGATAGAGAGTGTGTGTGTGTGTGTGTGTGTGTGTGTGTGTGTGTGTTGATGCAAACTGGAAGATTAGAACTAAGAATATGAGTTATGTATTAATATTTAGAAGAAGTAACAGAATTTTGAACGTTAGCATTTATCGAACTAGGATAAGTAGTAACGCACGAAACTCTCAGATTTTGCATTGATATCAATAAGCCACCCACCCGCCCACTCACACACGAATAAACAAATACACACTCACATATATGTATATATACATACACATATATACATATGTATCTTTACATATATATGTATGTGTATGGGTGTATTATGTATGTATTGTGAATAATACAATACAATACATACATACATGCATACATATATACATGCATGCATACATACATGCATACATACATGCATACGTACATACTAATATACATACATGCATGCATACATACATACATATATACATACATACTAATATACTTATATACACACATACATGCATGCCTGCATACATACATACATATATACATACTAATATACATTCATGCATGCATGCATACATACTCCCCCCATATATACATACTAATATACATTCATGCATGCATGCATACATACATATATACGTACGTACGTGCGTACATACATATTAACGTAGGAGTGGCTGTGTGGTAAGTAGCTTGCTTACCAACCACATGGTTCCGGGTTCTTTCCCACTGCGTGGCACCTTGGGCAAGAGTCTTCTACTATAGCCTCGTACCGACCAAAGCCTTGTGAGTTGATTTTGTAGACGGAAACTAAAAGAAGCCCGTCGTGTATATGTATATGTATGTATGCGTGTTTGTAAATGTTTCTGTGTCTGTGTTTGTCCCCCCCCCCCACATCGCTTGACAACCGATGCTGGTGTGTTTACGTTCCCATAACCTAGCGGTTCGGTAAAAGAGACCGATAAAATAAGTACTAGGCTTGCAAAGAATGAGTCCCGGGGTCGATTTGCTCGACTAAAAGGCGGTGCTCCAGCATGGCCACAGTCAAATGACTGAAACAAGTAAAAGATTAAAAGAGTATATACATACACACATACATACATTCCAAACTCCATCGGCCAAAACAAGAAAAAGCTGCAACAGCTGAGAAATAATGTAAATCTACAGATTCTCAAAGACAAACTCTGAAAAGTATTCTTTGCAAGAGATCCTTAATCAGTGATTCTGTCGCAGATTCAACAAAAATAACACTTTATCTCTCAATAACATCCCACCAACAGAACAAGTTCTAAGTTGACGGAGATCAATTTGAGAAAGAAATTATAAATGATACATTCAATGCGTAAGTCGAATAATTCCAGCGGTTTTCAACCATTTTTTAATTCACGGACCCCTTACTGTTTCTCACTTCTTTATTGCCTACAAGGGGCTAAACATAGAGGACAAACAAGGGATTCTCTCTTTCTCATTTCTCTCTTTTACTTGTTTCAGTCATTTGACTGCGGCCATGCTGGAGCACCACCTTTAGTCGAGCAAATCGACTCCCGGGACTTATTCTTTTGTAAGCCCAGTACTTATTCTATCGGTCTCTTTTTGCCGAACCGCTAAGTGACGGGGACGTAAACACACCAGCATCGGTTGTCAAGCAATGCTAGGGGGACAAACACAGACACACAAACACACACATGCATATATATATATATATATATATATGCATTTTGGTTGGATGGCGCTTCCACAACATTCCGAGTTCTTTCATCGTTGATATTGAATAACACTGTTCGAGAAGAGTGACGAAGGGCAATTAGGCGTAGCCAAATAATGTCAACATCTATCAACTTTCTCAGTCACGCAAAACAACCGAAGCTGAAAATTACCGCCCAATATCCTGTCTGGATTATCGTGTATAAGATATACTCTAACGTACCCTCAGCTTGTTTCTACAGGATGAATGTACCTATTTCTTTACTACCCACAAGGGCTAAATATCGACCCCGAAAGGACGAAAGGCAAAGTCGACCTCGACGGAATTTGAACTCAGAACGCAGCGGCAGCAACAGACAATACCATTCTTTACTACCCACAAGGGCTAAATATCGACCCCGAAAGGATGAAAGGCAAAGTCAACCTCGACGGAATTTGAACTCAGAACGCAGCGGCAGACGAAATACCTATTTCTTTACTACCCACAAGGGCTAAATATCGACCCCGAAAGGATGAAAGGCAAAGTCAACCTCGACGGAATTTGAACTCAGAACGCAGCGACAGACGAAATACCTATTTCTTTACTACCCACAAGAGCTAAATATCGATCCCGAAAGGACGAAAGGCAAAGTCGACCTCGACGGAATTTGAACTCAGAACGCAGCGGCAGACGAAATACTATTTCTTTACTACCCACAAGGGCTAAATATCGACCCCGAAGGACGAAACGAAAGGCAAAGTCGACCTCGACGGAATTTGAACTCAGAACGCAGCGGCAGACGAAATACCTATTTCTTTACTACCCACAAGGGCTAAATATCGATCCCGAAAGGACGAAAGGCAAAGTCGACCTCGACGGAATTTGAACTCAGAACGCAGCGGCAGACGAAATACCTATTTCTTTACTACCCACAAGGGCTAAATATCGACCCCGAAAGGATGAAAGGCAAAGTCAACCTCGACGGAATTTGAACTCAGAACGCAGCGGCAGACGAAATACCTATTTCTTTACTACCCACAAGGGCTAAATATCGACCCCGAAAGGACGAAAGGCAAAGTCGACCTCGACGGAATTTGAACTCAGAACGCAGCGGCAGACGAAATACCTATTTCTTTACTACCCACAAGGGCTAAATATCGACCCCGAAAGGATGAAAGGCAAAGTCGACCTCGACGGAATTTGAACTCAGAACGCAGCGGCAGACGAAATACCTATTTCTTTACTACCCACAAGAGCTAAATATCGATCCCGAAAGGACGAAAGGCAAAGTCGACCTCGACGGAATTTGAACTCAGAACGCAGCGGCAGACGAAATACCTATTTCTTTACTACCCACAAGGGGCTAAACACAGAGGGGACAAACAAGGACAGACAGACGGATGAAGTCGATTACATCGACCCCAGTGCGTAACTGGTACCTATTTAATTTTTCAGCACCCATTCGTACAAGGTTCTACAGACGAAACATCCCGTGCGTTCTTCTGTCGCATCTCGCCCCTAGCGAAGTTAAGCAGGTGTCAACGATATCTTCATGTTTAAAGTTTGCTTAAAAGATTTAAACCCGGATTCAGAATTTTTACAAACAAGTACGATTTTTTTTCTGTCTTAATATCAAAACCGTGGAGGCGCAATGCCCCAGTGGTTAGGGCAGCGGACTCGTGGTCATAGAATCGCAGTTTCGATTCCCAGACCGGGCGTTGTGAGTATTCATTGAGCGAAAACACTTAAAGCTCCACGAAGCTCCGGCAGGGGGTGGTGGCGAACCCTGTTTCACCACAACTCTCTCTCACTCTTTCTTCCTGTTTCTTCTGTACCTGTATTTTAAAGGGCCAGCCTTGTCACACTCTGTGTCATGCTGAATCTCCCCAAGAACTACTTTACGGGTACACGTGTCTGTGGAGTGCTCAGCCACTTGCACGTTAGTAAATGAGCAGGCTGTTCCGTGGAGTGGATCAACTGGAGCCCTCGTCGTCGTAACCGACGGAGTGCCGAATTAATATCAAAACAAACACAGGTGAAATAATCATTTCTTCTGGAAGCACAAGGCCTCTAATTTGGGGGGAGGGATTAAGTCGATCACATCGACCCCAGTGCTTAACTGCTACTTAATCTATCGGCCCCGAAAGGATGAAAGGCAAAGTCGACCCCGTCGATATTTGAACTCACAATGTGAAGACAGACGAAATATATACAAATAGAGACACAAAGAAAGCACACACACACACACACACACACACACACACACACACACACTTCTTGGATGTATGCCCAACTGTTTAGCATATGCCAAATCCGACTCCAGAGGTGTCGACAATTGTTTAGTTTATGCTAAATCCGACTCTGGAAAACCAGATAAGCGTTGCCATACTGCACCAGATATGAGGTCAAGGCTTCAATTTACGACTACTGGAATCTTATGGAAGGTTAACAACGAATCTGAGAGAAGTATTTCCTGTATCTGAAGAGGATACTGGTCTTTGAATTGGAGTTCTTGACATCCAAACAAATAGACTAACTACTTCCTTTTGCGCAGGGTTGCCATGCAGAATGATATCTGGCATCTTCAATGAGTTTTGAAGGTTTTCAATTCTGTGTTGCTTGAAAAGAATTGAGATGATTTAAATCGACATTTTAGCAGAAGTTTGTAATCTATATGACCGACATAGAAAATTTAAGAAGGGATCCGCTTAATGGAATTTTAAGGCGTAGATGTTAGAAAGAATTGCTGAAAAGAATTGAATTACATTCTTTTGTGTTTGGGGAGAGTCATTCTCTTTAACACACTCACTGGTAAAATTTCCACTTATTCCTTATTTTTATTTTTCTAAAATTTCCGTTATGTCTTGCAAATTTTTCAAAACTATTGAAAAGGTTGCAAGACGCAACGAAAATTTTAGAAAAATAATAAAAAATAAGTGGAAATTCTACCGGTGAGTGTGTTAAATTATAAGACACTAAAAGAGAATGACTCTCCCCAGACACAACAGAATATGCTTCAACACACGAACTCACATAAAGAATCTTGCAAACCAAATCCAAAAACGAAATGTATTATAGATTTGCATTAAAACAATGGTCCTCAACTAGGGGTCCATATAAGGTTTTTGGTGGACCTCACAAGCAAAATAATAAAATAGGAATCCACAGAAGTGTTTTAAGGGTCCATGAAAAGTTGTACAGTAGGCGCAGGAGTGGCTGTGTGGTAAGTAGCTTGCTAACCAACCACATGGTTCCGGGTTCAGTCCCACTGCGTGGCATCTTGGGCAAGTGTCTTCTGCTATAGCCCCGGGCCGACCAATGCCTTGTGAGTGGATTTGGTAGACGGAAACTGAAAGAAGCCTGTCGTATATATATGTATATATATATATATGTGTGTATGTGTGTGTGTGTCTGTGTTTGTCCCCCTAGCATTGCTTGACAACCGATGCTGGTGTGTTTACGTCCCCGTCACTTAGCGGTTCGGCAAAAGAGACCGATAGAATAAGTACTGGGCTTACAAAGAATTAGTCCTGGGGTCGATTTGCTCGACTAAAGGCGGTGCTCTAGCATGGCCGCAGTCAAATAACTGAAACAAGTAAAAGAGTAAAAGAGTATAGTCATGATGAAGCTTTATTTTCTTTCTTTAAATTAGATTTATTTTAAATTAAGAAAGAAAACAGTTTCAAGATGCTTTTAAGCATTCGGTCAGTGTTTGTGGCCGTTGCACGACAGTCGTCGCGTCATTAAATAAAACGGAATTCAATACAGGAGGTCATCTCTCTATATATAAACGGCAGTTTGTCTGTCTGTGCGTCCGTGTGTCTGTCAGGTTGTACCCTCACCCTGACCACGGCTTTCAACCGATTCTGATGAAACTTGACACACACATAGCCCAATGTCATAATTCAAAACTAACGCAGTGAAAATTTTGAAAAGTTCCCCCAGTTCTGAAAAAAATCGATAAATTCGACAATTTAATATGCAACACATTTTCTGTTGTAGTTTTCGCAACTTGCCAATCGATTTCACACCACTCATGGTGAAGCTTAATGTTACCCTAAGAAACTTAATTCTGACGTTAGTTTTCCATGCAATACCTTACCATCAGAAAAAATCGATAAAATCATGCCACTTTGGGAAATCGCGTTCAAATTCAAGATGACATATTTTCGACAATATCTTTCACAAATTGGCAGGAAATTAGAGGGAAAGGACTAGATTGGGATTAGTCGTTGCCTACTAGGGGCTCTTACATACCCGGGCAACGCTGGGCTATGCTGCTAGTCTGAAATACTTCCCAACCTGTTTTGTAACTGTAGTTTAATCGTTAATCTTTTATATTTAATCTTTAATCTTTTATCTTTTACTTGTTGCAGTCATTAGACTGCGGCTATGCCGGGGCACCGGCGACGGCCATCGAAAGTTTTTCAGGCGAACGAATAGAGGCTAGTATTTATTTATTTATTCATTTATTTAAGCCTGGTACTTATTCTATCGGCCTGTTTTGCTGAACCGCTAAGTTACAGGGAAGTAAATAAACTAACAGTATACTAGTCATGCGGTGGTGATGGACAATTACAATGACTCACTTACACAAACACGCACACACATACATACATGCATATATATATACATATATAGATATATATACAGGGGTTGGACAAAATAATGGAAACACCTAGCATCACAGCATCATAATTTTGAAATATCTATAAAACCGTCAAAAGATTGTTCATTTTTATGTTGTTTGATTTATTATTAGTGTGGTTTAATAAGCTCTGCTAAAATTGCTGTTTCTTTTCAGATATCATCAAAAAAGGTAATTAAAATTCATTAAAATGACAGATCTGTTGAACTTTCGAAGAGGTCAAATTGTTGGTGCTCGTATGGCAGGCGGTAGCGTAACAAAAACAGCCGAAATGTTTGGTGTATCATGAAGTACTGTCTCGAAAGTAATGGCAGCCTTTGAAAAAGAGGGAAAAACCACCTCGTTGAAACAAAACTACGGAAGAAAACCAAAACTTTCAGATAGGGACGTCGGACTCTTAAGCAAATTGTTAGAAAGGATCACAAAAGTACGTCTCCTAAAATTACAGCAGAGCTTAATGACCAACTCGAGAACCCAGTTGCCATAAAAAGTGTTTGCCGGGAGCTGCACGAAGCCGGATTTCAAGGGAGGGCTGCAATCAGAAAACCACGACTTTCAAAAACAAACGTTGCAAAGCGTTTTGAGTGGAGTAAAAACCTACAGAATTGGTCCCCATATTGAAATAAATTTGTTTGAAATTTGAAGGTGTTTCCAATATTTTGTCCAATCCCTATATATATATATATATATATATATATATATATATATATATATACATATGTGTATGTATGTATGTATTCTTTTACCCTTCTATTCTTTTATTTGTTTCAGTCGTTTGCCTGCGGCCATGCTGGAGCACCGCCTTTAGTCCAAAACACACCACCCTCGGTTGTCAAGCGACGTTGGATGGGTGGGGAGGACAATCACAGATACACACACACACACACACACACACATCAGTGGATCATATATCAGGAAAAAAAAGGAGCATCCTCTAAAAATTAGATCAGGAACGTATTTACATGAAACTAAATATATGTCCGGTGATGGGGTGACCAAGTGACCGTTGGTTCACTCTGTGACCGGAGGACATACATTTCACTGCAAATAAATACATATTCTCTTTTTCTCTTTTTACTTGTTTCAGTCATTTGACTGCGGCCATGCTGGAGCACCGCCTTTAGTCGAGCAAGTCGACCCCAGGACTTATTCTTTGTTAAGCCTAGTACTTATTCTATCGGTTCTCTTTTGCCGAACCGCTAAGTTACGGAGACGTAAACACACCAGCATCGGTTGTCAAGAGATGTTGGGAGGACCAACAGACACACAAATACACACATATATATATACATATATACGACGGGCTTCTTTCAGTTTCCGTCTACCAAATCCACTCACAAGGTTTTGGTCAGCCCGAGGCTATAATAGTAGAAGACACTTGCCCAAGGTGCCACGCAATGGGACTGAACCCGGGACCATGTGGTTGGTAAGCAAGCTACTTACCACACAGCCACTCCTATGACATTTCTGTGATACACGATCCCTATCTATAAATAGATCTATCTTTAGATATCTATAGATAGATAGATAGATAGATAGATAGATAGATAGATAGATAGATAGATAGATAGATAGAGGCTAGAGTGGAAGACCCATGATCAAGGTGCCACGCAGTGGGACTGAACCCGGAACAATGTTGTTGGGAAGCAAGCTTCTTAACTGCACAGTCCCATATGCAGCTGAACTAAACTAGATTTCGAAAGCTTTTAATTCCCTTAAAAACACACAGAAAAGAAAGAAAGAAGAAATAAAAAATTGGAATATTTCTGTCTACCGCAGAGCAACAGCGGCAATAAACAAACGGAACAGCAACAACAATATCAACAACAAAAGCAACAGAACCGAATTTCAGATTATGAGCTCGTAACTTGTCCCTGGTTACCCCCGGCTCCGTGTCAACGACTGGAACAGCTCCCTTCCCCGCCACCCCACCCCCGGGCCCACCTCTGCCGTCACCACTTGACGTCTCTTTGCCTTCGCCGACCGATCCTTGATATTCGCCATCACCACCACCACCACCACCACCACCAACACCACCACCACCACCACCACCACAACTACCACCACCACCACCACCACCGTCACCACCACCACCACCGTCACCAGCAGCAACAAGAACAAGAATAAGAACAACAACACCGCCACCATTTTTAACTTCCTTTTTTTCTTCTTCTTCTTCTACGTCCCCCCTCCTCGAAAAGCAACACCTTTTCAGTTTTTTTTCTTCTCCTCTACCACCACCACATCACCCCCCCAAAAAAAAACTACCACCACCACCACATCACCACCCCCACCACAACCACCACCACACACCACCACCACCACCACCGCCACCACCGTTACCATTTCAAAAAGCATATCCGGCTCTCGGACAGCATTCTTCGAAGTTAAATCTCATTATTAATGACGTGGAGGGTACCTTCTTTCCTCCCCCCGCTCTCCCTCCCTTCTCTTTCTTTCTATCTCTCTTTCTTTCGTCCTTTGTTTCTTTGTTTCTTTCTTTTTTTTTGCTAATTTCCTGGGTGGTAGACACATCACGCCACCTGGCTTAATGAATGTCTTCCGAGCAGTTTTCAACTCTGTTGCAATCTTTCAGGTCGACCTGAATTCCGGCCATAGGTTACCCTGACATATCAATTTCTTTACTACCCACAAGGGGCTAAACACAAAGAGGACAAACAAGGACAGACAAACGGATTAAGTCGATTACATCGACCCCAGTGCGTAACTGGTACTTATTTAATCGACCCCGAAAGGATGAAAGGCAAAGTCGACCTCGGCGGAATTTGAACTCAGAACGTAACGGCAGACGAAATACGGCTACGCGCACCTTTGCCCTTCAAACTTCTCCTGTAAACTGAAAAAACCACAACGAAACCCGTTGCTCAGCCTCTTATCTTTTTCTCTAACATCCGTGGACATTTCACCCTTAATCCCTATCGTCGATCCGCAACCTGTTCCTCTCACAAACACAGATATCTGAACCCTTGTCTTTGTGGTGGAAGGAAGACCGGAAGCAGGGGTGAAGGAGAGAAATGACGTCACGTCGGCGAGTGAGAAGAAAAGGTTCCCTAATTTTTCATGCTAATAGGGATAGAGAGGAGACGTGATGAAGAGGTCGTGACAACAAGTGATAACAATTGTACAATCTGCCGACGGTACCCGGCGACAAGTCGACGTAAGAACGACTTCTTTTTCGTGCTCTCAAAGCACCAGCTGTTTCGACACTTTGGTACCAAGTGTGAGGATATGTCCGAAAAATGGATTTTTTAAAAATATATTCTTCTGTTGCTCCTGTTCTTTCTCGTTTATTTTTGCAATGACCACAAAAATCAGAATTGGCCACAAAAATCAAAATCGGTAGTGATGTGTTGAGACCGTTCACTGGCGAATGCAGCGTGGTGGCCTGGATAAAGAAGGCGAGAATCGTGGTGAAGCTGCGGGGAATAGAAGATGTGGTGAAGGCTGTACAGAATCCTTCCTTTCCCTTCTTCACAATCACTGTAAAAGAAGTATTCTGACTGTAACCATCCCATCTGTTCTCTCTTTAAAAAAAGGGGACACAACATTACCTGATGTATCCTTTTGTAAGATTTAATTTCAAAGAGATTTGGTTGCTATTTCTAGCTAGTCATATAACCCTGTTGTCGGCAATGTTTCTCTGGCAGCCATAGAGTTTCAGTTATGACCATCTGTTCATTCCAGTCATTCTGTCTTTAGAACACCCCCAGCTTCTTCTCCACTACTCTCATCTTTCCTTTCTCTCTTTCACTAATATTGATATCTGTTTCTGAAAAGTTGGCTATTTCCCCCACAACCACCCCCTGTACCCAATGCTTCATCCCCAGAACATTCCTCTTAAAGGTGTTGACCATAACAGTTTAAACAAAACACTACAACAGACTTGTGAGGTTCTATGTCCATATTAAAATCAATGAGGATATTAAAATATCCGGATGGTGAATGTATATCGGTAATCCAAATGGATGAGAAAGTTGGTATAAAATGATTTTAAATGGAATATTGAGCAGGTGCAAAGTCCGACGGCTGTTTCGAGAAGGTATAGGTTGGTGGTACGGGTGAGTTAATTCCAACCATAACAATTATTTATATTTCTCTCGTCAGAGTTTTTATCAAAAGGATTCATGAAGGGCCTATTTAAATCTTAAAGTTTTAAGCAACATGAAAATTCTAAGAATTTTTAAAAAATCGAATGCTGTGTCGGAATATAAACCGGATGATATAATAAGGACTAAAATTACACACTCTTACTCTTCCTCTTTTACTCTTTGACTTGTTTCAGTCATTTGACTGCGGCCATGCTGGAGCACCGCCTTTATAGTCGAGCAAATCGACTCCCCAGAGCTTATTCTTTGTAAACCTAGTACTTATTCTATCGGCCCCTTTTGCCGAACCGCTATGTTACGGGGACGTAAACACACCAACATCGGTTGTCAAGCGATGCTGGGGGGGGGGGACAAACACACAGAAACATATACACACACACACATATACAAATATATATATGTATATGTATATATATATATATATATATATATATATATTTCGAACACAAGACAGCTAAAAAACAACCACGTGGATTGTATTGAGACCAGTAAGAAACAATTATGAACTTTTCTATTACACTTAACTTTTAAAATATTTTTGATAAGGTTCGTTTTTTTCAAGAACCGAAACATGTAAGATTTCTAAGAAAATTAAAATTTATCTTATATAGTGGCGTTTTCAAACTTCTTTTTTACAAATATATATATATATATATATCAACATATACGACGAGCTTCTTCCAGTTTCCGTCTACCAAATCCACTCATAAGGCTTTGGTCGACCCGAGACTATAGTAGAAGATGCTTGCCCAAAATGTCACGCAGTGGGACAGAACCCGGGACCATGTGGTTGGTAAGCAAGCTACTTACCACACAGCCACGAAACTATAAATAATAGTGCAGTTCTATATTTATTTAAGAGATGAGGAATTATTTACATTATTTACATTTGACGGATATTTGTTCTCATCTTGTTTGGTGTTAACAACAAACAAGATGAGGACAAATATCCATCAAATGTAAATAATGTACATAATATAGATAATAGGCACAGGAGTGGTTGTGTGGTAAGTAGCTTGCTAACCAACCACATGGTTCCGGGTTCAGTCCCACTGCGTGGCATCTTGGGCAAGTGTCTTCTGCTATAGCCCCGGGCTGACCAATGCCTTGTGAGTGGATTTGGTAGACGGAAACTGAAAGAAGCCTGTCGTATATATGTATATGTATATATGTGTGTGTGTGTATGTGTGTGTGTGTGTGTGTGTGTGTGTGTGTGTGTGTGTGCGTGTGTGTGTCTGTGGTTGTTCCCCTAGCATTGCTTGACAACCGATGCTGGTGTGTTTACGTCCCCGTCACTTAGCGGTTCGGCATAAGAGAGACCGATAGAATAAGTACTGGGCTTACAAAAAGACTAAGTCCCGGGGTCTCGATTTGCTCGACTATAAAGGCGGTGCTCCAGCATGGCCGCAGTCAAATGACTGAAACAAGTAACAGAGGTAAAAGTGTAAAGAGTAAAGAGTGTTTTAAGATGAATTCAAATATATTAAAGAGTAATTATGTTAAAATCGTACAGACTGATTCGACTAAAAGGCCATTCTTCAAGGCTCTGCTCCGGCATGGCCGCAGCCAAATATCTGAAACAACTGAACGACAAAAGATCTGCAAAAGTACACGAAACCTAGATTTTTCTAGAAAAAGAATCAGATGAACACTTGAAAGTCTTCAAGTGGTTGAAAGAATGTTAACAAGGCCCGTGGACTTTTCTCCCGTTTAGAATTCCACTCGTCTCTGCCTACTCCACACATCCTGTTGCGCTCACGGACGCAAACTTCTAAAGCCCTTGTCTTATCCATCTGCGCTGTCCAAGCCCCGCTCCCTACTCTAACATGCGCGGGCTTGGGTCATCATAGTTTTATCTTTTGATCTTTCAATTGTTTCAATCATTGAGGATGCGGCCATGCTGGAACATAACCTTGAATTTTCTGGGTTTTTTCTGTATTTGTATTTGCGTGTTATTTGAACAAATCGACACCAACACTTGTTCTTCGTGTTCTTCTTCTTCTTCTTGTTCTTGTTCTTCTTCTTCTTCTTCTTCTTCTTCTTCTTCTTCTTCTTCTTCTTCTTCTTCTTCTTCTTCTTCTTCTTCTTCTTTATCATCATCATCATCATCATCATCATTATTATTATTATCATTATTATTATTATTATTATTATTATATTATTATTATTATTATTATTATTATCATTATTATTGTTGTTGTTGTTGTTGTTGTTGTTGTTGGTGGTGGTGGTGGTGGTGGTGGTGGTGGTGGTGGTGGCGGCGGCCGCACTGCCAAATTCCCGCTCGAAATATATAGTTTTCAAAGTGACAACTAGTCACTAATCTATAACTTGGAAAATTACTATTCGTTCTAAACCAGGACTGCCATGTTATGTTGGCAAATAATCTTTACTCCAAAGTACTGTTGCTGAATATCTCTCGTTGTGAGATTTACAAATAGTAAATTAACAAGCAGGAGTGGCTGTGTGATAAGTAGCTGGCTTACGAACCACATGGTTCCGGGTTCAGTCCCACTGCGTGGCACCTTGGGCAAGTGTCTTCTACTATAGCCTTGGGCCGACCAAAGCCTTGTGAGTGGATTTAGTAGATGGAAACTGAAAGAAGTCCGTCGTATATATGTATATATATATATATATGTGTGTGTGTGTGTGTGTGTGTGTGTGTGTGTGTGTGTGTGTGTGTGTGTGTGTGTGTGTGTGTGCGTGTGTGTGTGTGCGTCTGTGTTTGTCCCCCTAGCATCGCTTGACAACCGATGCTGGTGTGTTTACGTCCCCGTCACTTAGCGGTTCGGCGAAAGAGAACCGATAGAATAAGTACTGGGCTTACAAAAGAATAAGTCCCGGGGGTCGAGTTGCTCGACCATAAAGGCGGTGCTCCAGCATGGCCGCAGTCAAATGACTGAAACAAGTAAAAGAGAGAGAGTAAAAGAGAGTAAGATCCGTGGACTTTTCTCACAAAATAGATCCTACTCTTCAATACCCACTTACACATCCTCTCGGAGACACGAATTTCTAAAACCCAACCTACAATCCATTTCCGAAGTTCTGCTCTCTACTCAAAGACCACTTCAAAAGGCAGTACAGGCACGCACATAGATTCCTCTCACCATGTTTCTGAGCTCTCTCGTTTAGATTTCAGCAATAAAGACTTCCAGTGAATCTAGTTCAAAGTCTCCTCCGCATCATCGTCCAAAATGCTCTTCGAACCAGCCGTAATTCAGGGCATCCATTCACGAGTGTTCCCGCCACACGCTGACTTTGTTTCCTCATAACTTTCAGAAACGTACTCTTTTACTCCCCTTTTACTTGTTTCGGTCATTTGACTGCGGCCATGCTGGAGCACCGCACTGAAGCGTTCAAGTCAAACAAATCGACTCCCCCAGAGCTTATTTCTTGGGTCTAGTACTTATTCTATCGGTCTCTTTTGCCGGACCGCTAGGTGACGGGGACGTAAACACACAAACACTGGTTGTCAGACGGTGATGGGGGAACAATCACACAAACAGACACAAACACACACACACATATGCGAAGGGATTCTTTCAGTTTCCGTCTACTAAATCCACTCACAAGGCTTTGGCTGGCCCGTGGCTATAATAGAAGATATTCTCACAAGGTGCCACGCAGTGGATATTTTGAATGTAATGTTCTACAAATACATTCCAGATTCTATAAATTCCGATAATATTAAAATTCAGTGCCTGTAAGGAGTGCGCTTGCGCAGACACATATACAAGATATAAAGGCGGTGAGCTGGCAGAATCGTTAGCACGCCGGGCGAAATGCGTAGCCGTATTTCGTCTGCCGTTACGTTCTGAGTTCAAATTCCACCGAGGTCGACTTTGCCTTTCATCCTTTCGGGGCCGATAAATTAAGTACCAGTTACGCACTGGGGATCGATGTAATCGACTTAATCCCTTTGTCTGTCCTTGTTTGTCCTCTCTGAATTTAGCCCCTTGTGGGTGGTAAAGAAATAGGCATTTCGTCTGCCGTTACGTTCTGAGTTCAAATTCCGCCGAGGTCGACTTTGCCTTTCATCCTTTCGGGGTCGATGTAATCGACTTAATCCGTGTGTCTGTCCTTGTTTGTCCTCTCTGTATTTAGCCCCTTGTGGGTAATAAAGAAATAGGTATTTCGTCTGCCGTTACGTTCTGAGTTCAAATTCCGCCGAGGTCGACTTTGTCTTTCATCCTTTCGGGGTCGATAAATTAAGTACCAGTTACGCACTGGGGGTCGATGTAATCGACTTAATCCGTTTGTCTGTCCTTGTTTGTCCACTCTATGTTTAGCCCCTTGTGGGCAATAAAGAAATAAGAAACGTTAGCACGCCGAGCGAAATGCGTAGCCGTATTTCGTCTGCCGTTACGTTCTGAGTTCAAATTCCGCCGTGGTCGACTTTACCTTTCATCCTTTCGGGGTCGACAAATTAAATACCAGTTACGCACTGGGGGTCGATGTAATCGACTTAATCCGTTTGTCTGTCCTTGTTTGTCCACTCTATGTTTAGCCCCTTGTGGGCAATAAAGAAATAAGAAACGTTAGCACGCCGGGCGAAATGCGTAGCCGTATTTCGTCTGCCGTTACGTTCTGAGTTCAAATTCCGCCGTGGTCGACTTTGTCTTTCATCCTTTCGGGGTCGATAAATTAAATACCAGTTACGCACTGGGGGTCGATGTAATCGACTTAATCCCTTTGTCTGTCCTCTATGTTTAGCCCCTTGTGGGTAGTAAAGAAATATATATTTTGAAATTTGACATGAAAATTATGAAGAAAGAGTTCATTTTTTATGTTCATTTATCAAAAAAAAAAAAACTAATAATAAATTCGCAGGCGACATATGCAAAAGCGATTAGTGAAACGCCATGGTTTTTCGTGTAATCGTCTGACTCTCTTTGGAATACTCAAACCATCTTGAATTTCATAAGAGCTAATTCACTCAGATAAAATTCCTCATGAAGTGTTTGGAAGAAATAATTTTAAAAGAATGTATGTATATTACTCTTTTACTTGTTTCAGTCATCTGACTGTGACCATGCTGGAGCATCGCCTTTAGTCGAGCAAATCGACCCCAGGACTTATTCTTTTTGGAAGCCTATTCGTTTCAAATACACTGTTTTTGTTTCAATTAGTTTAGAAAATGATGAAGAGTTTGGCCAAATAACTGTCGTTGTTAACGGCTTTCTATCGAAATCATCGGATCTTTTCCGTTTGACCGGCAGTTTTCTTAATATAATTTCTAGTTAACTAAACACTTTTAAACTTCGTATACTGGTAGAATGTGTTTATAAAATATCTTTTTCTCTTGGCTTTATTGAGAAAATTCTATAGTTTGTAAGATATTTGTTGTCTTTTTTCCTTCAATTTCTGCAATTTCAACCAATCAATGACGTCTATTGGAGGTGAAAACATTCTGTGCCGTATGAATATGTCCCTCGTTTAAGAAACAGATTGGGTTTATTTACATTTACCCTAAAACAGATTGAAATGCAATAGATCGATACTAGGGTCATTATTATGGGTGACAATTTCATATGACACCGCTAGAGAAAACTGCCGTTCAAACCGAAATGATCCAAATCATCTTGGTCGCCCAACTTCCACAGATTCCCATAACCCTCTGTCGTCATCCAGTTTAATTATTACAAATTTTGATTGTGATCTTCAGTCATAGTGAATCTTTAGCTGTGTGATTATAAAGCATCTCTTGGTTTACAAAGGAATCTTGTATACCTATTTCTTTACTACCCACAAGGGGCTAAACATAGAGGGGACAAACAAGGACAGACATAGGTATTAAGTCGATTACATCGACCCCAGTGCGTAACTGGTACCTAATTTATCGACCCCGAAAGGATGAAAGGCAAAGTCGATCGGCGGAATTTGAACTCAGAACGTAGCGGCAGACGAAATACCTATTTCTTTACTACCCACAAAGGGCTAAACATAGAGGGGACAAACAAGGACAGACATAGGTATTAAATCGATTATATCGACTCCAGTGCGTAACTGGTGCTTAATTTATCGACCCCGAAAGGATGAAAGACAAAGTTGACCTCGGCGGAATTTGAACTCAGAACGTAACGGCAGACGAAATACCGCTAAGCATTTCGCCCGACGTGCTAACGATTCTGCCAGCTCACCGCCTTTGATGAAACAATATATAGACAGATGTAGGCTCCAAACTAGATTCAGGATAGTTGATTGATAATGTATTATACACAACGTGATTGGATCCGCGTTCCAATCCCGAGCAATACTCGACCAATCAAAACACAGGACTCGACCGATGTCCCAAACTCAGTGTCAATGGTGGTTCCAGAATATCCGAGCCGGAAGCTACAGCCTAGAAAACGAGTCTCGTACTGGAAGATCTGCAGAGCTCGACGAGGGCGTCCTGCAAACCCTGATGGAACAAAATCCCATCGTAACTGTTGAGGAACTAGCAGAGAAGCTTGGATTTGGTCATTCAACCATTCATCGACACCTGCATGCCATTGGAAAAGTTAGCAGATTGGGTCAATGGCTTCCCCATAAACTTTCCGAGTCTAATCGTGCGCAGAGAGTGAATGTGTGCCCTTCTTTGTTGCCATGTCTCATGAATGAACCTTTTTTGGGGTCGAATAGTGACTGGTGACGAAAAATGGGTTCTCTATAAAAATGTGAAGTGCCGAAGACAGTGGCTAAGGAAAGGAGAAACACCAGGGCCCCAGGCTAAAGAAGGTCTTCACTCACATAATGTGTTGTAATCTGTTTAGTGGAATATGAAAGGTTTAGTCCACTTTGAACTTTAAAACCTAAACCAAATGATAACAAAGGAGATCTACTGCGAGCAGCTTGAGCGGCTTAAGTCAGCAGTCGAAGAAAAACGACCATCTTTAGTTTCAGATGAAAGATATTCTTCCATCTGGGTAATGCTCAGCCACTTACAGCAAGGATGACATTCCAAAGGCTGGAGCAGTTTGAATGGGAAACGATGCTTCACGCACCATATTCACCAGACATTGCCTCATCTGATTATCATTTATTCCGTAGTCTTCAAAATCATTTGGACGGGAAAAATATGAATTCTGTAGACGAGGTCAGAACAGTACTGGGAGAGTATTTTCCGACACGGTCAAGTGAATTTTGGAAGAGGGGCCTTGCAAGTCCAGCAGATAGATGGAAGAACATCGTAGAAAATTAAGGAGAGTATATTTTAGATTAAGAAAGACCTTTGTTAATCTTAATATTTAGAAATAAAAGATGTATTTTTAAAAAATCGTAATATTTATGGAATGAACCAATATTTATAAAATATAATTTAACACGAAATTATATATATATAATTTAATATCACATCTGTCATGAATACTGCTGGTAACATTTCATCTCGAATATACTGTTGCATTGTGTCGGGTCGTCCGTCGTTCGCTCAACCGCTGCCCCAACTAGTCTAGCTTGTTCAGGAAGTTTGCTAGAAACCCGGCAGTAAGCTTGTCACCATATCAACAGAGCAGATTGCCCTGCTTGAAGTCAACAGCTATCTAACAATAAACCCATTGTCACACACACAAAAAAAGACAAAAGAAAAACTGTTGACACCCAGAACAAGCGCGCTCTAAAACGATTGGACATGAGAGGGGCACTTGTGCTTTCTTCTCATTCTATGATACAAGCTTCCTGTTTTTAAGTAACTTAAAACCCTCCACGAAAATTTCATGTAAAATTATATTATATAAATATTGGTTCATTCCATAAATAACACGATTTTTTAAAATACATCTTTTATTTCTAAATATTAAGATTTAACAAAGGTTTTTCTTAATCTAAAATATACTCTCCTTCATTTTCTACAATGCTGTTCCATCTACCTGCTAGACTTGCAAGGCCCCTCTTCCAAAATTCACTTGTCCATGTCGGAAAATATTCCCCCAGTACTGTTCTGACATCGTCTACAGAATTATATATATATATTGTTAACTCCCCTACTTCTTCGTTGTCCTGTGTGACCCTTCTGTCCGGCAGTCGTCATGATAGATCGGTAGCCACTACACACATTTTTTTCTCTCCTTGTTTCTCTTCTTGAGCGTTATACTAATACATCTGTTTGTTTTGTACACCACCTGTCTTCGTCTTTTGTTTTTTTCGTGAAGTCTTCCCCTATATATATATATATATATATATATATATATATATATATATATATATATATATATATATATATATATATTATATATATATATATATATATATATATAGCGAGAAGGTTTACGAAAATAAACAAAAGACGAAGGCAGGTGGCGTACAAACAAATAATGTAATTGTATGGCGCTCAGGAATAGAAATAAAACAAGTCTTTATTATATATATATATATATATAGGCATACCTCGGTTTAAGTGGTTCTCGATTTTATGTCAGTTTTCAAAAATAGTATATGAAAAAATAAAAATCAAGTGAAGTCATTTTTCTTGACTTTACGTCTGTCCGCCACAAATATTGGAATCGTAAAATCCCTAGAAAACCTTTAAAAGCACATTAAATCATGTTACTGTACAATAAATAAGAATAAAATCATATTAAAAGGAGGCGTATAGTAAATGTTAAGATACACACCATAAAGTAGTGTAGCCTTGTGAACGAAATCATGAAATTAGCAGTGTTGTCTCATTTATCGGTCTTTCGGTGCTCATATTGCACTAGTTCCAATATCTACCGTTAGGTGTCCTTGTCACTCGTGATTCCCGCGATTGTTTTGAATTCAGGTTTGTTTACGTCTGTTTATCGGCTACTTTCTCATTCTCATTTATTTGTGTTTTTATTTTTTGCCCCTATGGCCCCTAAGAAAATTTGTAGGGAAAGAGCTAAGCAGCATGCTATAACACTGGAAGATAAACTGGCTGTGATAAAACGCTATGAAAAAGGTGAAAAAGTGGTAGAAATTGCACGATCTTTTGGGATGAGTCGGACAACTGTATCGACAATTGTACATAATAAGAACAAGGTTTTAGCACATATTAAATCTGATGCCCTGGGGATGAAGAACACTGCCATCAATGAGAAAAGAGGCAAAATCTTTGAAGAAATGGTAAGTCTTCTTTCTCTTAGGATTGTTAGGTTGAATCGTCAATGTGCTACTATAGTCAAGAAACCATTCAAGAGAAAGCGTTGTCTTTGTTTGAGGACCTGAAGAAAAAATATCTAGATAAGAAAGATGTAGAGCTCAAGGCAAGTCAGACAAACTAGAACAAGCGTTACCTCTGATGATGGCCAGATAGATGCCAATACGTACGTTTGAAGTTGCAGAAATTGAAGAAAAACAACAACAAATATCTTACAAACTATAGAATTTTCTCAATAAAGCCAAGAGAAAAAGATGTTTTATAAACACATTCTACCAGTAAAGGAAGTTTCAAATTTTTTAGTTACCTAGAAATTATGTTAAAAACTGCCATTCAAACCGAAAAGATCCTGTTTTTTTTTTTACCTCAATAGATGTCATTGATTGGTTGAAATTGCAGAAATTGAAGAAGAAAAACAACAAATATCTTACAAACTATAGAATTTTCTCAATAAAGCCAAGAGAAAAAGATGTTTTATAAACACATTCTACCAGTAAAGGAAGTTTCAAATTTTTTAGTTACCTAGAAATTATGTTAAAAACTGCCATTCAAACCGAAAAGATCCTGTTTTTTTTTTTACCTCAATAGATGTCATTGATTGGTTGAAATTGCAGAAATTGAAGAAGAAAAACAACAAATATCTTACAAACTATAGAATTTTCTCAATAAAGCCAAGAGAAAAAGATGTTTTTATAAACACATTCTACCAGTAAAGGAAGTTTCAAATTTTTTAGTTACCTAGAAATATGTTAAAAACTGCCATTCAAACCGAAAAGATCCTGTTTTTTTTTTTACCTCATAGATGTCATTGATTGGTTGAAATTGCAGAAATTGAAGAAGAAAAACAACAAATATCTTACAAACTATAGAATTTTCTCAATAAAGCCAAGAGAAAAAGATGTTTTATAAACACATTCTACCAGTAAAGAAGTTTCAAATTTTTTAGTTCCTAGAAATTATGTTAAAAACTGCATTCAAACGCGAAAGAGATCCTGTTTTTTTTTTTACCCAATAGATGTCATTGATTGGTTGAAATTGCAGAAATTGAAGAAGAAAAACAACAATATCTTACAACTATAGAATTTTCTCAATAAAGCCAAGAGAAAAAGATGTTTTATAAACACATTCTACCAGTAAAGGAAGTTTCAAATTTTTTAGTTACCTAGAAATTATGTTAAAAACTGCCGTTCAAACCGAAAAGATCCCATAAACCTTCTTCCACGAAAAGATAGCTTAAACTGTGCTCTTGTGCTCTAAATGGAGGTGTAGTTAAAACCTATTTTATGGACTCAACCATGTCCTAAAATAAGTCGAAAGGTAAGCTACTATAAATCGGCACGAATTTTCCGGACAACCCAATACCAAATTTGGAAACAATTGGAAGAAAATTGAAGACAGTGAAGATAACCACAAAGATCCTTGAATGAGTCTGGAAATCCATCAGATTAAAATTGATCCCCAAAATATTTCAAGCGGTGCTCCAGCATGGTCGCAGCCAAATGACGGAGATAAATGAAAGAATATATGTGCGGGTGCCTGCCTCTGTGTGTGTGTGTGTGTGTGTGTGTGTGTGTGTGTGAGTTTGCATGTACTCTTTACTCTTTTACTTGTTTCAGTCATTTTGACTGTGGCCATGCTGGAGCACCGCCTTTAGTCGAGCAAATCGACCCCGGGACTTATTCTTTCGTAAGCCCAGTACTTATCCTATCGGTCGCTTTTGCCGAACCGCTAAGTGACGGGGACGTAAGCACACCAGCATCGGTTGTCAAGCAATGCTAGAGGGACAAACACAGACATACAAACATATACACACACATACATATAAATATATATATACATATATACGACAGGCTTCTTTCAGTTTCCATCTACCAAATCCACTCACAAGGCTTTGGTCGACCCGAGGCTATAGCAGAAGACACTTGCCCAAGATGCCACGCAGTGGGACAGAACCCGGAACCATGTGGTTGGTAAGCAAGCTACTTACCACACAGCCACTCCTGAGCGAATCGCTTCCTAAATTCTTATCCAGGATTCGAGACTTTATTCTAGATTTTTCTACGAGTCCCTTCCTATTGTTCTCGTCTTTTGCACTAAGGAATTTATTAGAATTACCTGTTAACCTGTCGCAGTTTAGTGTGAAACATAGTTCAAAGCAGACGACAGATGAAAAAACCCTTTGTTTAGCTTGACCTACTTTAAGGAAGAAAATTAGGTGAGACCAAGACCCAAATTCAATTCTACCTTTTTTTTTTAATCGAGGCCCCTTGCTGGGCGAGTGTCGCTTCGTTTCTGCCTTCACTGAGATCTCGTCACACAACTTTCACCCTCTCTACCTGTCGACTTATCTCTCCTTCTTCCATCTTGCCAATGAACTTTATCTGACCTTTCTACAACGACTCAAAAAGGTCGTTTCCTATATTCTCTTTTTTACTTGTTTCAGTCGTTTGACTGCGGCCATGCTGCAGCACCGACTTTAATCGAGCAAATCGACCCCGGGATTTATTCTTTGTAAGCCTAGTACTTATTCTATCGGTGTCTTTTGCCGAACCGCTAAGTGACGGGGACATAAACACATCAGCATCGGTTGTCAAGCAATGCTAGAGCGTCAAACACACACACACACACATACATATAAATATATATATACATATATACGACGGGCTTCTTTCAGTTTCCGTCTACCAAATCCACTCACAAGGCTTTGGTTGACCCGGGGCTATAGCAGAATACACTTGCCCAAGGTGCCACGCAGTGGGACTGAACCCGGAACCATGTGGTTGGTAAGCAAGCTACTTACCACACAGTCACTCCTGCGCCTATTGCAAAATAAAGGCAATTTCCTGTTACTTATTAGGTAAATATAACCGTCACATACACTTGCGCACACGCTCACACACAACATATACAGTGGGCTTCTTTCAGTTTCCGTATATCAAATCCACTCACAAGGGTGGTTCTTAACCATTTTTTTACCTGTGGAACTCCTTTGGGATCTTTTCGGTTTGAACGGCAGTTTTTTCTAGCGATGTCATATGAAATTGTCACCCATAATTATGACCCTAGTATCGATCTATTGCATTTCAATCTTTTTTAGATTTAGGGTTAGTTAGGGTTATGGTTAGGGTTAGGGGTGAGGGGAAGGGTATCTTTTTTTCTTCACAAATGTAAATAAACCCAATCTGTTTCTTAAACGAGGGAGATATTCATACGGCACAGAATGTTCTTTTTACCTCAATGGACGTCAGTGATTGGTTGAAATTGCAGAAATTGAAGGAAAAAAAACAACAAATATCTTACAAACTATAGAATTTTCTCAATAAAGCCAAGAGAAAAGATGTTTTATAAACACATTCTACCAGTATACGAAGTTTAAATTTTTTTAGTTACCTAGAAATTATGTTAAAAACTGCCGTTCAAACCGAAAAGATCCTGTTTTTGTCGAACAATTCGACTCCAGGACTTACTCTTAAGCCTAGTACTTATTGTTTTGGTCTCGAAAGGATGAAAGGCAAAGTCGACTTCGGCAGAATTTCAACTCAGAACGCAAAGACGAACAAAATTCCTCTAAGCCTTTTGCGTAGTGTGCTGACGTCTTTTACAGGCTCGCCGCCTTGGCAAAGATCCTAATATAAAATATCATAAATGTGTGTCTGCAAACAGATATTGGAATTCGGTAGGAAATACATGTACTGGCATACAATCGACTTACGTCGCGAATTTGTTCCAAGACGTAACTCGAGAAACGACATAACGCCAAAAAGCAAAAAAAAATGTTTTACTCTTCTACTTGTTTCAGTCATTTGACTGTGGCCATGCTGGAGCACTGCCATTAGTCGAGGAAACAGACCCCAGGGCTTATTCTTTGGATGCCTAGTACTTATTCTATCGGGTCTCTTTCGCCGAACCGCTAAGTTACGGGGACGTAAACACACCAGTATTGGTTGTCAAGTGATGTTGGGGGCGGGACAAACACAGACACACAAACAAACATACAGACAGACGCACACACACACAATCACACACACACACAACATCCACACAGACACACACACACACACACACACCACATTATATATAATATATATATCTTATATATATATATATATCTTATATATCTATATCTATATATATATATATATACGCGAGAAAGAAGCAACAAGAATGGATAGGTTTTTAGTACATCGTTTCATACAAGGACAGGCTTTATTAAAAGTTGCAAAAATTGCAGCATATAAACGTGTCCCGTACTCATCAGCTAAAATACATGTGAGTTCTCTAACATCCTAGTGGTTGAGGCTATACTCATGAAGTAATGTAGATAATTAAGTAACATAAAACAGATTTCAAAGTTCATTAAAGTTCTTTAAGATGATGTACAGTCTTATCACAGAATTTTTAAAAGGTTCTAATAGCATCACAGAGAAGGTGACCTAATCCATAGAGCACATATGAATTTCCAGAGATATGATGAGGGATTACATACTCACAGAAGACAAATTTATCCATTGTTAATCACAACGAGTGGGTCTCAATTCCTGCTTATTAGCATTCACATTTTTATCAAATTCTGTGATAAGACTGTACATCATCTTTAAGAACTTTAATGAACTTTAGAAATCTGTTTATGTTACTTAATTATCTACATTACTTCATGAGTATAGCCTCACCACTAGGATGTCTAGAGAACTCACATGTATTTTAGCTGATGAGTACGGGACACGTTTATATGCTGCAATTTTTGCAACTTTTAATAAAGCCTGTCCTTGTTGAACGATTGGTACTAAAAACCTATCCATTCTTGTTGCTTCTTTCTCGCTTATAATCACCCCACATTACTGTATGGTTAACAGTATAGTTTTTTTTTGTGCATCTATTAGGTACAATACCAAGTAAATTCTTTAAATTAACTTGAATCTTTATTGCTTTTTATATATATTATATATATATATTATATATATATATATATCACCGTCACCGTGATTGACCAGGCCATCAGATGTTGTTACACACATCGCTGGTCACAATGCGCCTCGCATTGTTTTAGGCTTCAAATGACGCCACCCGACCGCTGGCTAAGCGAGCAGGCCAATATATATATATATATACAAACATACACACACACACACACACACACACACATATACACATATATATATAACGACGGACTTCTATCATTTTCCGTCTACCAAATCCACTCACAAGGGCTTTGGTCGGCCCGGGTGGCGGCCGAAGACACAACTTGCCCAAGGTGCCACGCAGTTGGGACTGAACCCGGAACCGTGGGGGTTCGTCGCAGGTGAGCTGCAAGATGCAGGGAAAAGAGACTGAGAAATGTTGTGGCGAAAGAGTCAGCAGAAGTTTCGCCATTACCTTCTGCCGGAGCCGCGTGGAGCTTAAGTGTTTCGCTCATAAACACACACATCGCCCGGTCTGAGATTCGAACCCGCGATCCCTCAACAGCGAGTCCGCTGCTCTAACCACTAGGCCATGTGCCTCCACATTTTCACACGTATTTTATTTGATTTTCCTCTTCAGTATTGGTTTTTAGAGGTTTTTAAAAACTTTTGTTTTTAAATATATTTGTTAAGACTGGCGTAAAGTCGTATAAATCAATTAAAGTTGAGGCTTATTTATCCATTAATTACTTAAAGAAAAAAAAAACAAACACGCAGATTCGTGAGGCGCAGGAGTTGCTGTGTGGTAAGTAGCTTGCTAACCAACCACATGGTTTCCGGGGTTCTTTCCCAC
>NW_021832920.1:0-2500 GCF_006345805.1 Octopus sinensis
GTGAATGAGTGTGTGTGTGTGTGTGAGTGTGTGTGTATACTCGTATAAATACATTTATATATATGTGTGCATGTGTGTGTGCATGTGTGTGTGAGTGTGTGTATGTGTGTGTGTAAGTGTGTGTGTGTATGTGTGTGTGTATACTCGTATAAATGCATTTATATATATATGTGTGTGCATGTGTGTGTGTGAATGTGTGTATGTGTATGTGTGAGTGTGTGCGTATGTGTGTGTGTATACTCGTATAAATACATTTATATATATTTGTGTGCATATGTATGTGAGTGTGTGTATGTGTGTGTGAGTGTGTGAGTGTGTGTGTATGTGTGTGTGAGTGTGTGTGTACGTCTGTGAGTGTGTGTATGTGTGTGTGTGTGTCTATACTCGTATAAATACATATATATTTGTGTGTGTATGTGTGTGTGCGAGTGTGTGTGAGTATGTGTGTGTATGCGCGTGTGTGTGTGTTTATTTGTCCTAACTTCACCACTTCACGACCGGTGTTCGTTTGTTTCCGTCCCGATAACAACGGTCTGGCATAAAGAACCAGTAGAATAAGTATCAGGCTTCAAACCCCCCCACCAAAAAAAAAACAAAAAGACAACAAAAAAGAAATACTTGGTCGGTGTTGTTCGACTTAAAACCATTGAAGGTGGTGCTCCATCCTGGCCCCTTGTACTCCAAAATTTTGGTAAATATTTTCTTCGTTGTTCTCTTATTTATTTACTAGCAGTATTGCCCGACGTTGCTCGGGTTTGTTTCGACCCTTTAGAATTAGAATTATGTAGCTTGTTATTCTCTTTAAGTGAACATTTTTCTGGTTGAAATACACCGAAAATGGCAACACAGCAGTCAAAAAATCGTAAAAAATAGGGATTTTCATAGAAAAAAAAAGCACCTTTTTGATGTAAATAATTTTTGGTGTTAACATGGTCCGATTTGAAATTTTTTTTTCTACGGAAGGAAGAGCAAGCCTTCTTCTATCATACTCTCAATTTTGGTCAACTTGCGCCGCAGGGTCTCGGAGGAGATAGTGTTAGTTGAAGGTTACCAAACCTGCCATACACAGACAACTTCAGCTTTATAGAGAAGTGGAGGCGCAATGGCCCAGTGGTTAGGGCAGCGGACTCGCGGTCGTAGGATCGCGGTTTCGATTCCCAGACCGGGAGCTGTGAGTGTTTATTGAGCGAAAACACCTAAAAGCTCAACAAGGCTCCGGCAGGGGATGGTGGTGATCCCTGCTGTACTTTTTCACCACAACTTTCTCTCACTCTTACTTCCTGTTTCTGTTGTACCTGTATTTCAAAGGGCCGGCCTTGTCACTCTCTGTGTCACGCTGAATATCCCCGAGAACTGCGTTAAGGGTACACGTGCCTGTGGAGTGCTCAGCCACTTACACGTTAATTTCACGAGCAGGCTGTTCCGTTGATCGGATCAACCGGAGCCTTCGTCGTCGTAACCGACGGAGTGCTTCCACTATAGAGAGAGAAACTTATTTTACGTAATTAAATCACAATTTCACAAATTTTATTCAGGGGGCATAACTCGTATTTGTTCTGACAGAGTTATAACCCTTGCTCTTTTTCTGACCGTTTTGCTTTGACTTGATCGTGTAGAAGCAAAGTGTGTTGATTTGATTCAATGCGTACAGAGTTCAAATCCTGGCGAGATCAGATTTGTCCCATAATAAAAATCATTTCCTTTATCCTTTATCATTTTTGAACTGCGACCATGCTGGGGCACCACATTTTATTCTTTTACTTGTTTCAGTCATTTGACGGCGGCCATGCTACAGCACTGCCTTTAGTCAATCAAATCGACCCCAGGACTTATTCTTTGTAAGCCCAGTACTTATTCTATCGGTCTCTTTTGCCGAACCGCTAATTGACGGTGACATAAACACACCAGCATCAGTTGTCAAGCAACAGACACACACACACACACACACACACACACACACACCACACACACACACACACATACATAATATATATATAAATATATAGCCCCGGGCCGACCAATGCCTTGTGAGTGGATTTGGTAGACGGAAACTGAAAGAAGCCTGTCGTATATGTGTATATAATATATATATATATATACACATATACGACAGGCTTCTTTCAGTTTCCGTCTACCAAATCCACTCACAAGGCATTATATATATATATATATATATATACACACATATACGACAGGCTTCTTTCAGTTTCCGTCTACCAAATCCACTCAAAAGGCATTGGTCGGCCCGGGGCTATAGCAGAAGACACTTGCCCAAGATGCCACGCAGTGGGACTGAACCCGGAACCATGTGGTTGGTTAGCAAGCTGTCGAACGAATCGATATCCGCACTTTTATTATTTATTTTTTTTAAAGACTGCTATTAATTCTATCGCTCGTCTTTTGCTGAACTGCTAAGTTGCATGAATCGAAACACACCAACACCGGTTGTCAAGCGGTGGTGCAGGAAAAACACAGAGAGAAAGAAACACACACTCATATA
>NW_021832920.1:12500-20000 GCF_006345805.1 Octopus sinensis
TTCGATTATAATAATGGTGGGACCACACAAACTGCGATGGGCATCAGATATGCACGCGAAGAAATGTTCAGTAAAAGCAAACGAAGAGGTATTCAGAAAATTGCTATTCTGATCACAGATGGCGTATCGACGGATCCTCCTGAAGCCGTGCAAGAAGCAGAAGCATTACGAAAACTGGGCGTAATGTTAATCGGTGTTGGTGTTGGCGATAGTGCTTCAAAACCAGAATTAGTACTCCTCACGGGTGACTCATCTCGTGTCTTCATGGTTTCGGGTTACGATCTGTTGGATACAGTTAAACAAAAGTTAGAGTTGAAAGCCTGCCTGCGTATGTATACTCTTTTATTCTTTTTTTTTTATGGTTTTTGTATTTCTGTTGTTCTTTTATTCGTTTTACTTGTTTCAGTCATCACACTGTGGCCATGCTGGAGCACCGGTTTTTTTTAGTCGAACAAATTGACCCCCACACCCACCCACCCACCAGGACTTACTCTTTGTAAGCCTAGTGCTTTTTTTTTCTAACGCGGTACTTATTCTTTTGCTGAACCGCTAAGTTACTATTTACAATGCTATCCATTACTCTTTTACTTGTTTCAGTCATTTGACTGCGGCCATGCTGGAGCACCGCCTTTAGTCGAGCAAATCGACCCCGGGACTTATTCTTTGTAAGCCCAGTACTTATTCTATCGGTCTCTTTTTGCCGAACCGCTAAGTGACGGGGACGTAAACACACCAGCATCGCTTGTCAAGCAATGCTAGGGGGACAAACACAGACACACAAACACACACACATATATATATATATATATATATATATACATATATACGACAGGCTTCTTTCAGTTTCCGTCTACCAAATTCACTCACAAGGCATTGGTCGGCCCGGGGCTATAGCAGAAGACACTTGCCCAAGATGCCACGCAGTGGGACTGAACCCGGAACCATGTGGTTGGTTAGCAAGCTACTTACCACACAGCCACTCCTGCGCCTATTGGAAACTTTGTTTGGACATATTCGTCAAAGGCATGTCGGAACCAGGACGTATTCACACCAAAAAAAATGCTGGTAGAACAGTCGAATAAAAACAACGTTGTGTACACATAATAGACCTGATATTGTTCTGTTGGACTGGAAACGGAAGTCATGTGCTGTTGTAGGCGTCAGTTGCCCAGCAGATGTGAATTTACCGTCAAAGTCCAGGAGAAAGAGAATTTATATGGCGAATTAATGCGGAACTTACAACCCTTGTTCCCTGAGTATAAACTTCCCTTGGTATCTTTTGGAAGCACTCCGTCGGTTACGACGACGAGGGTTCCGGTTGATCCGATCAACGGAACAGCCTGCTCGTGAAATTAACGTGTAAGTGGCTGAGCACTCCACACACGTGTACCCTTAATGTAGTTCTCGGGATATTCAGCGTGACACAGAGAGTGACAAGGCCGGCCCTTTGAAATACAGGTACAACAGAAACAGGAAGTAGAGTGAGAGAAAGTTGTGGTGAAAGAGTACAGCAGGGATCACCACCACCCCCTGCCGGAGCCTCGTGGAGCTTTAGGTGTTTTCGCTCAATAAACACTCACAACGCCCGGTCTGGGAATCGAAACCGCGATCCTACGACCTCGAGTCCGCTGCCCTAACCACTGGGCCATTGCGCCTCCACCCTTTGTATCTATCAGCATACGTGTATTCATCAGTAGACGCACGCACACACATATATATGCATACAGACAGTCACACATACACATACACACACACACACACACACACGTGTATTATATTCTAATTCAGGTATTTAGTTGCCTTTCACGAAACCTCACCGATGAAAATGAACACGCATGGTGACACACATACACGCGCGTGTGTGTGTGTGTGTGTGTGTGAGAGAGAGAGAGAGAGAGAGAGAGAGAGAGAGAGAGAGAGAGAAAGAGAGAGAGTATCACGTGATCTTGTGATCGATCAGACTCTCGGATGTTGTTATACATCGCTGGTCACGATGCACTTTGCATCATTTTAGTTTTCGAATGAGCCCCTCCCCTCTCAACTGGGTGCTTCAGCAGGCCATCAGTCCCCCCTCCCCCCACTGCCACCTGATCGGAATACAGGGTCCATTACAGGGTGGCCACCCATTTACAGGCTGAGTGGACTGGAGCAACGTGAAATAAAGTGTCTTACTCAAGAACACCACGCGCTACATGGCCACAGAATCGAACCCAAGATCTAACGATCGCGAGTACGACGTTTTAACCACTAGGCTACGCGCCTACACACACACACACATTATTAGTATATTACAATTGTTGTTGTTGCTATTATTATTGATAATGCAACGAACTGAGAGAATCATTTCTGGGCCGGGAAAAAATGTTTCGCGGCATTACATTCTGAGTTCAAATTCCGCCGAGATCGTTTTTGCTTTTCATCCTTTTGAGGTCGATAAAATCAGTACCAGTTACGAATTGGGGTCGATGTAATCGACTTAATCCCTTCCCCCCAAAATTTGAGGCCTTGTGCTTCCACTAGAAATTTTTATTATTATTATTATTATTATAATTATTATTATTTTATTATTATTATTATTATTATTATTATTATTATTATTATCATTATTATTATTATTATTATTATTATTATTGGAGTGAGTGAGAGAGCAGTTCATGCCATCAAAGTGACACTGGGGTAAAATATACGAAGCCCAATACCCATCATGACTACCCGTCTGATAGAGGGTACACCAGGCACATGCATCACAACCATATGTGCGCGACATGGTGATCTCATATCAAGGTAAACAGCACATGACCTTGCAGGTGGGGCCCAGTTAGAATTTTCTTCAGGTTGAGTAGCCCATCCCGCTCAAAAGGTCCCTGAATAAGGGCTGTTTAAGGTTGTTGAAAGAAACACCCATGTTTCCAGAGGTGATTTATTCAAATCCCAAAGAATCCCTCTCAACACATGGCTATGATGTTATCCAACTACTTCTGCTCGTGATCAGAGAGGCACATATCGTCAGCCACAAAGGGACATGGTCAACTAGTTAAGGTCAAACAACTAATAAGCAAAATCTGTGGTATTCAGTAGAATATTTGCTGTAGCCCATCTTTTATACCTAGACAAAACAATGTACATGATAACACTTCCAATCAGTTAAGATCAGAAGCCATGAGAGCCACTGTCTGGTACTGCATCAGGGCATTTATTATTATTATTATTGTTTTGTTTTATTATTATTATTAAATTATTATTATTATTATATTATTAATTATTATTATTATTATTGAGTGAGAGAGCAGTGCATGCCATCAAAGTGACACTGGGGTAAAATATACGAAGCCCACTATACCCATCATGACTACCCATCTGATAAAGGTACACCAGGCACATGCATCACAACCATATGTGCGCGACATGGTGATCTCATATCAAGATAAACAGCACATGACCTCGCAGGTGGGGCCCAGTTAGAATTTTCTTCAGGTTGAGTAGCCCATCCCGCTCAAAAGGTCCCTGAATAAGGATTGTTTAAGGATTGTTTAAAGAACCACCCATGTTTCCAGAGGTGAATTATTCAAACCCCAAAGAATCCCTCTCAACACATGGCTATGATGCTCCCCCACTACTTCTGCTCGTGATCAGAGATGCACATATCGTCAGCCACTAAGGGACATGCTCAACTGGTTAAGGTCAAACAACTGACAAGCAAATCTGTGGTATTGAGCAGAATATTTGCTGTAGCCCATCTTTTATACCAAGACAAAACAATGTACATGATAACACTTCCAATCAGTTAAGATCAGAAGCTTCCAATCAGTTAAGATCAGAAGTTATTATTATTATTATTATTATTATTATTATTATATTATTATTATTATTATTATCATCATCATCATCATCGTTATTATTCTTATTATTAATCAGCGTCTCTTTCTTTATAGCTCCAACCACTACTCCGCCACCAACTACTCCCCCACCGAAGGAACAACGTAAGTATCTCAACGCACTGACTCCTGCATTCAAAAGAATCCCACCCCCTTCATTGTATCCCCGACGGTCCTATGTATTAGCCTTGTTTGAGTCTCTTTTACTTAGCAGGTGTCTATAGATGTCTCTTCCCCTTAATATATATATATATATATATATATATAGAGAGAGAGAGAGAGAGAGATAAGAAATTTGGTTTGTGAAAGCACGTGGTTGAATATATAGAAAATAGTAAAAAGTGAAAAAACTACAGAAGGCTTAAAGGTTAAAAAATATATATATTTGCGTCAATATGTCTGAAGAATATTAAAAATTTTTTTCTTACAATGACATAGTTTAGAAGAAATATATATATATATATATATATGGAATTAAATGACAAGGGATGGGGAATTACAGAAATAATTTCATTAGCTTACCGCCGTTTCTGCTGAAAGTTGCGGTGCTCTCAGAGCTAAGTGCTTGAGCATCATCTGATACGCTTCTACTTCACCTTATAGCTTCCTCGAAGCTCCGAGGAAGCTATATGGTGGTTAACAACCACTCAGCTCTCTGTTCTCACGGCAGAAACAGTTGTAAGCTCATGAAAATTGTCTAGATAATCTCTGTTCCTTAATCATTTATTTAATTTCATATTACGCTCTGTACTCACCTAACGCTGTATTCTGTGAGGGTGTTGAAAAGTTCCTGGCTTTAAAGGTATCTTGAAAGGCCTGGTTGGAGGTCCAGCATTCCAAGTTCTTTTGCAAGGCTTAGAAACACCGGAAGACCACTACAATAAGTGTGTGAATCTATCTGAGAGGGGAATATCTCTCTCTATATAAACAGCAGTTTGTCTGTGTGTGTGTCTGTGTGTCTATTAGGTTGTACCCTCACCCTGACCACGGCTTTCAACCGATTCTGATGAAACTTGATACACACATAGCCCAATGTCATAATTCAAAACTAACGCAGCGAAAATTTTGAAAAGTTCCCCCAGTTCTGAAAAAGATCGATAAATTCGACATGGGGTCGAGAATCAGAAACACAAACCACAGACTGTCTAGGGGACGCAATTCGACCTTTTAACTCTCAAAAAAAATTTACCATCATTTTTTCCCATTTTTTGCTATTTTTGGGCTATAACTCTCTAAAAATGCTTTATAGTTATTTCCCTTACAAACCCGAGCAACGCCGGGTGATACTGCTAGTGTTGAATAAAATCATAATTAACTTATCTTCCTATATTTCTTTTATCCAAAGCTAGGGACTTTTCAGAGCCCACTCGTACATTGAGTTCTAATCATTGGTTATTAGCATTGGTATGACTAAGCGAAACATTAATACATAAACACACACCACAAACACACACACACACACACACAACACGACACACACACAAACACAAACACACACACACATACACACACACACATACATATATATATATATATATAATATATATTATATAATATTATATATATATTTGAAGGCGGCGAGCTGGCAGAAATGTTAGCATGCCGGGCGAGATGCGTAGCCGTATTTCGTCTGCCGTTACGTTCTGAGTTCAAATTCCGCCGAGGTCGACTTTGCCTTTCATCCTTTCGGGGTCGATAAATAAAGTACCAGTTTCGCACTGGGGTCGATGTAATCGACTTAATCCGTTTGTCTGTCCTTGTTTGTCCCCTCTCTGTGTTTAGCCCCTTGTGGGCAATAAAGAAATATATATATATATATATATATATCATGATTCAGTTAAACTTTGCAAGAACAATTTCATCGAAGAAGAGTCCGCCATTTATATATGTACGCTTGTGAGAATTACATGATTATGCATATAATAACATATATGTATACGATTTGAAACCGCGACCTGTTCACTGAGAAAACGAAAATATTTTGGTACCAATTAAATTTAAATGTTGAAGTGAATCTAACGGTTTTGCGTGTTTCTTAAATGGGTTATAAACACCTTCCACGCTGCATTTGTTTTCTTTTCAACACACGAGCTTGGATCAAGTCACTTGCTATGCAAGTACATCACAGTAATATATATATATTATATATATTATATATATATATCTTTAATCTTTTACTTATTTCTGTTATTTGACTGCGGCCATGCTAGAACACCGCATTGAAGGGATTTTTAAAAAGTCTTGTACTTTTCTATTGGCCTCTTTGTCAGACGGTGATGGAAGACAAACACAGACACAAAGGCACACACACACACCACACACCATATATAAATATATATATATAAATATATATATATATATATATATATATATATATATATATATATATATATATATATATATATATATATATATATATATATATATATATACACGACGGGCTTCTCTCAGTTATCGTCTACCAAATCCACTCACAAAAGCTTGGTCGACCCGGCTAATGTAGAAGACACTTGCCCAAGGTGCCAGACGGTGGGACTGAACCCGGAACCATGTCGTTAGGCAGCAAGCTTATCGTATGGTATCCCATTTACAAATCTGGGAGAACCACAATGCAGAGTTTTCAGAAGGCCAACATAAGCGTGGAGATATTTGTTTATTCATATCAGTGAGTCTCAACGGGGTCTGTGTGACCCCTGTGAGTCCATTAAGATGGAGTGGGGCGAGGGGGGGGGTCCACGCAACAGAATAGTAAATTGGGGTTGACAATAATATTTTAAGGGCTCCATGTGTGCATTGATATGTATTGCAAGAAACAGCTGGGTTTCTTTCTTTACCATTTTACATTGTTCAACCAACTACAAACGAATGAGTGAAGAACAAAATAGGGATTTTGAAAGGAGTTTTTGTTAAACTAGTTTTTAAACATTGAATGGCTATGAGGGTCCACCACAATAAAATAATAATGCAAGGGGTCAATAGATAAAAAAAAAGGGTAAGGAGCTGAGAACACTGATTTAGACTATGGCACTTACAAGTCTAGTCGGGTTTCTTTCAAATTCCGACATCATCAAAGTACCACACACAAACACACACATGCATACACACACACACACATACACACACACACACACAACACACACAAATACACACACGCACACACAGAGTAGAGATATATCTTTATTTTACATGGGTAGGTATTTTCAATGTTATTTTTTTTACGAAACCTTTATATATAAAAGAAAGGTTGTGTGTCTGTCTACTCCGATTTAGATTCCTAACTACTCCCACATTTTGCGATGAAGTTTAACCAAAACCGGGTATCTTATAGTCGTGATTCATATCGAGCCCTTCTGGGTATTAGCGCGCGTCTACAATGAGTCTACGATTTTAAAAATAATTTACCATCAAATTTTTCCATTTTAATGCATATTTTTTTTAATAAAGGGAAGTAACTCTCTAAAAATGTCTACGATGAGTCAACGATTTAAAAAAAAATTACCATCATTTGTTTTCCAATTTTAATGCATTTTTTGCTATTTTTTGGCTATAACTCTCTAAAAATGCTTTAAAGTTATTTCCCTTACAAACCCGAGCAACGCCGGGCGATACTGCTAGTGCTTAATAA
>NW_021832920.1:30000-31097 GCF_006345805.1 Octopus sinensis
CATCACCACCACCACCGAAACCGCTGCAATATCACTCTGGTGCAGCCAGCCATAACTTCTTGCATTTCATCAGCTGTCATCGACTCGTCGCAGAACTCCGCATCCTCAGTCGAGAACCCCGGCAGAAAGAGAGAGAAAGAAAGAAAGAAAGAAAGAAAGGGAAAAAGAAAGAAAGAAAGAAAGAAAAAAAGAAAGAAAGAAAGAAAGAAAGAAAGAAAGGGAGAGAGACAGAGATGGTTCCCCACATGGTATTGGAAAACCTAGATCCACAGCCCCGGTCAGGCTACATTCGGCTTTCTCTAGGGAGCCACACAGAGAAGGGATTTTGATAACCCCGATTGCCTATAGAAAATCTGTCAAGTTAGATGATTCTCGTTCGTTGATGCTTCCCCCCCCCCTGATAACATGGCAGTTCCGTCAGTAGAATCCATAAATGCATGTCGTCTGATTCGCCCTGAAAGCAGAGGTTTCTGTTCAATGAATATTAGGTCACTAACTATAGATGTGATAGCCATCAGCGGCACTAGGATTTCCGACACACTTACTATGGCGCCCACACTTGACGACTTCGTGATCTATGCACTCGGAAAGATTGATGGAGTGGTAGTGTTGTTCCGGAAATATTTAGGTCTCGAATTACAGTCGACGTTCCTGGACCCGTTAAGTCGATGACTCTAAATGGGAACAGCAGCAAGGAATGTAACTTCAGACTAGTTACTACCTACGTTCAGACAGAGGGCAGGACAGTCATATTTTTTCTGATATCTGGAGGTTTTCCTAAGAACATCTCACTGTTTAGTCCTACTTGACGATTGGAACTCATCTTGGACGCACGCTTGGATTGTATAGAACTAGGTGATAAGAGACGGAGTCTAAAAGTTTCCCAAAACTGCTCAGGCGTTTCCAATTGTCTAATTAGTATCAACTAGATTTCCCGTATGTAACAATGTGAACATGAGCAAACAACGACCATGTTCAGATCTTCCATATATGTTTATTTTTTTGTTTGTTCCTTCTCGAGCCATGCCTGACTCATAAGAGACAGGTTTCCCGGTTTTTCTTGGCGTATAGTGTCCCCACCTGGACGGGACGCCGGT
>NW_021832921.1:0-15000 GCF_006345805.1 Octopus sinensis
GCCCTTTCAGAGTTATATATACTTTGAATTCATATTATCTCATATCTCATTAGCCTGTTATTATTACGTGACGTACTTCATGATTTTAGCATATATACATTATTAGTATTACCTCCTAAGTTCCATATACTCTCGGAACGCGTTAAAGTACTTTCCGGGGCTATTGTATTTGAATTCTCACTATCGGGTAACTAATTCCATGTTATTGCATAACTGACTTCCCAATTTGGGTATTCATAACTTATAGGAAATTCCTGAAAACAAGATCCTGTGTAAGACAGTTTTGAATTCTCTGTAAATCCACAAAACCGTTTTAAGGGGGTGCATATTGTATTGTTGTTATTGAATTAGCGAAACAATTATGAAAACGCAACCAAGGGATAAGTCCCGCTTTCCCGGGAATTACCAGGTACGTCAGCTAGTATATATATATATATATATATATATATGTGTGTGTGTGTGTGTGTGTGTGTTTGTGTGTGTGTGTATATGCATATGTATATATAGTATATTATTATATATACATATATATATATATATATATATATATATATATATATATATCATAGGAAGACCCTTCCCATCTGGAAGTGTAGCAGTGATGCCCTTCCTGACATCCGTCTTTTTTTCCTCATGCGCAACTCGAGATTTCTCAAAGGTAGCTGCACAATGCTTCTCCACATGCTTCGATCAATAGCTATGCCCTCTCATGTGTCAGGAGAGAAGCAAGCATCTCTTAAGGAACCCTTCAGCAAGGTCTTATACCTCTTTTTGGGTTTCTGTATATATATGTATATATATGTATATATATATATATATATATATATATATGCATCTATTTACCATATCTAATCTATCTATATCTATCTATCTATCTATCTATCTATCTATCTATCTATCTATCTATCTATCTATCTATCTATCTATCTATCTGTCTATCTATCTATCTATCTATCTATCTATTTGTCTATCTATCTATATACATTCATGTATGATTATGAATAAATGTAGATCTGTCGCTGTATCCCTACCTAAATATATATGAATATGTATCAGCAGACAAACACTTATGCGGTTTAATATAGAATAGAGAAAGCAAATCCTATTCACGCACACATATTTCTGAACAACATCTTAATTTTATTCAATACTATATACCCACGCCTTTATACACGTACGTGTTTATATATAATTAGAACAGCTGTCATGAAATATTATGTATGCCTACGCAAACACCCTCTTCCACAATCACCTCTGCTCGAGCACACACACACACAAATATTTTCAGATATATATAATAGTTATATATTTTTAAATACATACGAACACATACACACACAACACACACATTCATACTACAACATATATAACTATATATATATATATATATATATATATATATATATATAATATATATATATATATACGCATAGAATCATTACAAGCACGCACACACAACACACACATATATATATGTGTAGTTGTGTAATGTATCAAATACTTAGTTTCAAAATACATCTTTATGTCCAGTTTAATCAGCTTTTTTTGTGAAGTTTTCTAAATCAATCTTATCTGTTTCGTATTACAATAGTTTGAAGATAACAAAAATAATGTTTCATAAATAATCGTAATGTTTGTAAGTCGTCTGGTAGAGACAGAAAACTAATTAAACAGGACTCTTATCAAAATATTTATACAGTTTTGCTTAATAATATTCATTCATTATACACTCCCTATTAACAAGTGGAAGATTCGCTGAAAAAGTATAATTGTAACTTGGTAAAAAGAAATGAGTGAGAAACAGTGACAGAGAGATGCCTTCTGAGGGAATTCTGTTTTGTTTGGTGAGATGAAGGTGGTTTAATTCTTAGGGGTTTGTCCTGCTTTCGTTGATTATATATATATGTGTGTCTTGATTACGGAGGGAAAAGGCAAACTAGTGATGGATTGTAACATTTATGGCCTTCTTTGGTTGTCGGGACTGAAACGTCACATTCCACGTAAATGTTACAACTGACAAAGAAAATGTACGTTGTCGGAGCCTCATACGTGGAAACCAACGGGAGAGTCCATCATACGTATACACATATATATATATAAATATACACACCCACACACACACAAATACATACATATATATATACATATACACATATTTATATATATATATAAATACATATATATCTGTATACATGTATGTATGTACGTACCTATCTATATATCCATCTACCTATCTGTGTATATTCACCAGGTATACAGACTTGCGTAACTATACTCAATATTTTGAACAGCGTTTAGTTTATTCTTTTGAAGCTAAAAAGTTCATTCTGCTGTTGCTCCTCCCAGCTTCTACTTTGTCGATACTTAAGTATATAAGAAACTAATATAAAGATAGGAAACTTAGAATTAAGAAGCAACAGAATGACAAGACAAGAGAGACAGAACCAACGAGTGCTTACAATTCATTGTTCAACGGTCAGATTTCACCTAATCAGTAACCACACAACACAAACTTTCATAGTTTACAATTAACTTGATCTCCATAGCAGATATCTTTGGTCAGCTAATCAAGGCTTGCGAGTACGTTTCTATACTAAGATCTTGATGAAACGACAAAAATATAAGCAAAAACAAAATGAAAAGCGCCTTAATACGGATTTATATAAAGCCGACTCTAATCTAGACAAACGTCTGTGGAGTAAATCAATGTCTGTATAAATAGTCCGAATATAAATACTTAGAATAATTACATAACTGTTGCTATTTGCATGCAACCAGATACAGCGAAAGCAAGAAACTTCCTCTGTTGTGTTGTGTGTTGTGTGTCTTCTTAAACTTGGTGCTTTAGTTGGTCTCTGTCGTTTTCTTCAGTACATATATATTGATACACACGCACACACACATACACACGCGCACACACATCTATACACATTAGATGCATGCATACATTCATTATATATATATATATTTTTTTTTACTCTTTTTTTTACTCTTTTTACTTGTTTCAGTCATTTGACTGCGGCCATGCTGGAGCACCGCCTTTAGTCGAGCAACTCGACCCCGGACTTATTCTTTGTAAGCCCAGTACTTATTCTATCGGTCTCTTTTCGAACCGCTAAGTGACGGGGACGTAAAACACACCAGCATCGGTGTCAAGCAATGCTAGGGGAACAAACACAGACACACAAACATATTCACACACACTTATATATATATATATACATATATACGACAGGCTTCTTTCAGTTCCGTCTACCAATCCACTCACAAGGCATTGGTCGGCCCGGGGCTATAGCAGAAGACACTTGCCCAAGATGCCACGCAGTGGGACTGAACCCGGAACCATGTGGTTGGTTAGCAAGCTACTTACCAAACAGCCACTCCTGCGCCTATATATATAATATATAAATATATATATATATATATATATATATATATATATATATGCATATATAAATGAATGTATGTATACATACATTTATATACATATATATACAGATACATAATATACTCACAAATACACACATACACAGACAGGCAGACAGATGCACATATACACAGAAACATAGACAGACCACACGCACACACACACATCTATACACATTATATGCATACATACATTATATATGCATATAAATGAAGGTATGTATGTATACACCACATAATTTTATATACATATATATATATATATATATATATATATATATATATATATATATATATATATATATATATATTTACATATACAAACATACACACACACACACACGCACACACACACACACGTGTAAATGGCCCTATTGAAAACCATTTGTGAAATGACCCCTCTTAAATTCTTTACTCCTAAATCTTCTCACTCCCTGATATATATTTTTGTTCTGTTTTCTTTTCTTGAATTCCTAAATTCTCTTCACAATTCTGTTCTCCACTCAACCTGTGCTTTCTACGCTTTCTCGCCGAATGCTCCCTGTGTTAACATCGGCCTCCGAACGACCAATCAAACTTCATATTATCAAGTTGACCTTGGCCTGAAGGGTAGCCTGCGGTCTACACCACGTTTGGATACTTACTACTTCCGAGGTTCCGTTCGCTATGAAACATATGTAACCCGAATTCTATCTACACCTTATCTTTTGGATTTTTATTCGCATATCCGGAAACGGTGGCTGCCAACCGTGAAATATAAAGTACTTTTTTTTTCAGTTTTTGGTTCTGCGATACGGGAAAGATTCAATTTTCCGCACCAATAAAACCACTATTGTTCTTGAAAGTTGTTTTTTATATATTGTTTCTACGTATTTCTACACTTCCATCCTTAGATCTATCTATCTATCTATTTATCTATCTATCTATCTATCTATCTATCTATCTATCTATCTATCTATCTATCTATCTATCTATCTATCTATCTATCTATCTATCTGTCTGTCTGTCTGTCTATCTATCTATCTATCTATCTATCTATCTATCTATCTATCTATCTATCTATCTATCTATCTATCTGTCTGTCTGTCTCTATATCTATCTATGTATCTATATCTGCCTGTCTATCTATCTATCTATCTATCTATCTATCTATCTATCTATCTATCTATCTATCTATCTATCTATCTATCTATCTACAGGTACAACTCATTTTTGCTACTGAATGCACTGAAGCAAAGTGAAATAAAGTGTCTCGCTCAAGGAAACAATGTGCTGCAGGGTATGAACACCCTAACCACTAAGCCACTGTTAATTAACACAGCTTATAACTATATGTAAGAGGAAAATGTTATCAGGTCAGAATATACCGTTTATTAGCATATTATCATATGGCAGTATATACAGAGAGTTACTCACTTGCAAATAAATGTGTTCACATGTGACATCATTGACCGGTGTTACCGTGGTCTTCCTTAGGCTTTTCTTTCCACGGATAAACCTTATCTGTTTCCACCTTTACACTTTACATCATGACATTTCCGTGATACACGATCCCTATTGATCGTTTTTTTTTCTTTCCTTCTACGATCCCTTTTGATCGAAAACCTACCCCACTTTTTTTCTCCCCCAAAAGAAAATCTCTACTTTGTTATTCGTCCCGTCTGTGTTCAGCCCTGTGTGGCTAATAAAGAAACATATCTCTTACTTGTCTTAGATATTCTGCTACGGCCATGCTGGAATACCGCTTTGAAGGATTTTATGTGAACAAATCATCCACGGTACTCAATAGTTTAAAGCCTGTTACTTTCTGTATCGTTGATATTTACTGGAGACATAAGACTGACCACTATCAAGTATGAACATAATGGCACACACACACACACACATACACACAACACACACACATACACACACACACACACATACACACACACACATACACACACTACACACAGACGCGCGCGTGCACATGTATAAGATGGACTTCTTTCAGTTTACATCAGCCAAATCAACTCAAAAAGCGTTGGTCGTCCCACGTCTATATATAAGACACTTGCCCAAGGTTCCACTCGGTGGGACCGAACTCAATACCACGTGGTTGGGAAGCAAGCCTCTTAACTACACAACAACACCTGCAGCTGCATTTGATGTAAATATATTATAATTATATATTATAAATATTCTTCCTTTTACCAAATAACAGAGTTGTCCTTGTAGCTGACCTTCAGTTTGACCTTGAATCACCATAGCTATCCGAGAGCGAACGTTATCAATCAATACAGCAAAATAGCAACACGTATCCGGTGAATATACGGTCAGTGCAACTCATGGTGAGATGTAGCAAGATGTACGTAGATAATTATCAACACATGCAGCGAAGAAAATGTAATATCACTAACAGACCAATATTTATTATTCGGTCAAACACTTCGAAGGGAGGTAACTCAGAATACACTCCTTCCCTATTTTGATGTCTTCAGCTAAGTGTAGCCAGCTCTGTTCCGTACTTGGCAAAGAAAAGAAGGCAGAATGCACTAGAAAATAAATGCGCATAAATATAAGTAATACTATGGAGTGAAGTGCTAGAGTCTATACGTATTTGAAATTCCTGATTTATTAGAATCGGAAATCGATATCTGGAGAAGGTTTCACTGATGGCTGCCAATGGAAATATTCTAAGCAGTTCTACTTAAAAGGGCTTTTACTGTCATGTGGTTGTAAAATTCCATGGAAGACAATAGTCGAACTGACTATCAAGAATTCTTTAGTTTCTTTCGTCATTTCAATTTAACGGATATCAACAAAAGTTGCGTGAACATCCGATACCCCCCACCCCACCAGCAAACGAATTCAGCAATTTATGACCGACACTCAACATCTCCACCGAAGTAACCGAGTCAGATGTAATCACCTTTTCGACTTTATGTCAGCTTCTTACGACTTATTTTGCACCTCGACCTCCTTCAAAACACGTTCTCCCTCTCGCTCCGTCTCCTTAAGTTTCAACTATTACTACTACTACTATACTACTACTACTACTACTACTACTACTACTACTACTACTACTACTACTACTACATTCTATTATTATTATTGTCATTTCTATTATTTTAATAAGAATATCAACAACAAAAACAACAACAATAATAATAAAAATAATAATAATAACAATAATAATAATAATAATAATAACAACAACAATAACAACGACTATAATAATAATAATAATAATAATAATAATAATAATAATAATAATAATAATAATAATGATAATAATAATTTCTTTCATCTTGATGTACTTTTTTGGCTCCTTTACTTACCTAGACCCCACTTAACCTCACATGTCCATCAACGATTCAATTCTAGCGAACATGTGTACGTCTAAGCTGTTATTATGTGAGAATTTGAAGAGCACTTCAAAGAGCGGAAGAAGAGGGATAGAGATAGATAGGTAGATAGAGAGATCGACACAGAGAAGGAGGGAGAGAGCGACACAGAGAGGGAGTTGGCGATGGATAGAGAGATGAAAGAGGGAATTTGTGTCAATCCTTTGCTAATTGATCGGGAGAGTAATGTCAACAAACTCAATATCATTGGTAGAAGTATGAATGGAGCCGGTGGTTAGTTATTGATAGATAAGTGGATACCATACTGCAGCGTAAGATATACTGCACCTAAGTCTCTACATACACACACACACGCACGTACGCAGGCACACAGATACACACTCAACCACACACATGCGCTCACAATCACACGCACGCACGTACACACTTGCACGTATTTACACACGCACGTACATTTATATATACATATTGTGTAGTGCGGTCGATGTTATCGACAACCCCCTCCACCAAATCTCAGATCCTGTGCCTATAACAGAAAGGCTTGGGGCGCTGGGATATGTAATACAATGCCTAAATACCAATCTTGGCTTCTCAGAAACAGAAAGGAGAAAGCAAATTTGAAGACCACGGATCCAATCTATCACTGGAACTGTAAAATGCTATAAACTCTTCCAGGAGTTTATCATTTAAATATATATATATGAGCAGGTCTAGATATGCAAATATATGCATGAGAATACATATATAAAACAAAACATACAAAACTGTACACATACATACAAACAAAAATATCCCGTTGTTGATATTGAGATACTGATGCAGAAGCATTGGATCTAGGTTAGAAACCGGCTCTTTCTCTATTGGCACATCTTGAAATAACAATAACTGAACCATGACATACATACATATTACATACATACATACATAATGCATACATGCATACATACATACATACATACATACATATCTCCATAGCAACACCCACTGAACCTTAATACTATTCCACTCAAAGCCCCACATTAAGGAGAGATATTTAACTCAACGGAGATTAATTAAAACAAAGACTAACACCAGTGCATCTCAATCCGACGATGGAGTGACTGGTTGAAACTTCGAAGTCACTGTCAAGAACACTAATGTTTAATAATAATGTATTTTTATTCTACAAATGTACAGAGTAAAACATAATGTCAAAGAAAGATTGATTTCATTCTTCCTGCACATAGGCGGCGAACTGGCAGAAACATTTGCGCGCCGGGCGAAATGCTTAGCGGCATTTCGTCCGTCTTTACGTTCCGAGTTCAAATTCCGCCGTGCTCAACCTTGCTTTATATCCTTTCGGGGTGGATGTAATCGACGACCCTCCTTCCCAAAATGTCAGAACTTGTACCTGGAGTAGAAAGGTCTGTAACTGAACATAATATCAAACATTAACAGAATCTTATCCACTCCCACCCTCCCTATCTCACACACTCTCTCTTTCTTTGTATACATACATGCACACACGCACATACATACGTACGTACATACATACATACATACATACATACATACATACACACACACATACATACATACATACATACATACATGCACACACACATACATAGATACATACATACATACATACATACATACATCCACATATATATATCGCCATGATAGATCACTAGCCACTACACATTCTTTATTTTCTCTCCCTGTTTTTTCCTGTGTTCCTTTATGTGGAAGAGCGTAGGCTCGAAACGTTAAAGTTTTTTTCACTTCCCGGGCGTTAAACTAATACACCTGTTTGTTGTCTACACCACCTGTTTTCGTCTTTTGTTGTTTTGTGAAATCTCCCTACACCCCCCCATATATATATATATACATATATATATACACACACACACACACGCACAGCTATAAAACTTGTCATTTTAAAAATTTAATAGCCGAATTGCTTACGCACAATGCGAACACATTTCTTTAAAACGTTTCCATGACGTCCTTCCATTTCTTTTCTTAAGAACATTTTTAATACGTTGTATATCTAATAATTATTCAAATATTGTGACAGAATCAAGAATCTTTTGCAAAAGCATACATACTTACGTACACACACACATAACTTCAAACGTACACACATTCAGACATATATATAGATATATGTGTATGTGTGTGCATGTATATATATATATAATATATATATATATATATAACTATATCATAGTAAAACTAATAAAAAGGGTTCAGCAAAGAATTGCCGCACCACACACCGAAGTTCAGAAATAGCAGCTCAAAATCTTAGCCATTTCTTCTACTTTAAAAAGAGTGTTATATATATATATATATATATATATATATATATATATATATACACATATATATATTCATATATATTTATATATACCTGCATGTATTACTATATATTTATATACTTATATATTTATATAGATATATATATATATATATATATATATATATATACATATATATACATATATACATACATGTTACACACACACATACATATATATATAGTATATATATATATATATATATATATATATATATATATATATATTGTGTGCGCGTGTGTAAAATGAACGATATTGCATAGTATTTCAAGTACTGACGTTGAAGATGATTTAAGTTTCTTGAACGAAGCAAAATGGCTCCTCATTTCAAATGAATGCACACAAATTTGTGTTTGTATATATACCTACACGCCCCCTATCAGATGTATATATGTGTGTGTCTGTGTGTTTGTACGTGTGTGTGGGTGCGTGTATGTTTCTATGAATCCATGTTAATCTTTTAATAACATATATACCTACATATATAAGGGTGTGAATACAACTGTTCATAGAAAGATGTCTGACACTTGATAAATTCCGTCGAATTCCTCTCCTCACACATCCGTTCCATTTCAATTTAATTGTCTGAAAATAAGTTCCCAGAATTAATGAATCTAGGCCAGAATCATCTTGCGTTTTTTGGGTTTTTTTTGCATCATCGAATCACTTAAAACGTACTAATTGTTTCTTTTTTTGGTGTTATTATTTACCGAATCTATGATAATGTCTGATTCTCGAAGAGGCTGTCAGTTGGAGAAAATATATTAATCTAATGTTTATGAGCAATTATTTTCAAGCAGACACCTGCTGCCGATATTGATATCCAACACTGTATATATATATATATATATATATATATATATATATATATATATATGTGATGTGTGTATGGAGAGTATATAATATATATATATATATATATATATATATATATATTATATATATGTATGTATATGTATATGTCTATATATATATGTATATATATATATGTGTGTGTGTGTATGGAGAGTATATATATATATATAGATATATATATATATATATGTATGTTAATGTTATGTATCTATATAATGTATATATACATATATTATATATATAATATTATATTATATGTATGTGTATGTATACATAAGAATAAATGTGAATTGGAAAACATAGAACAGATATAGGAATTGTTCCTTAGACTAATTATATACAGGGTTATTTAGGTACACACATACTTGCACACACTCCCCCCCCCATAGGTACACACACAATTACACGAATTTTGATACAAGATAAAATGAACAGACTTTACACCAAATTACTACAATTGTTTCTGTGCATTACTATCAACTGGTAATTGCTATGTGGATCACATATTATACATGTTACTGCATTAATATGATCGGACGACAGGTGTGTACCTGCACATCGTCATGAGACTGTGTTGGAGAGTACTGTTGGATGCCCTACAGTTTCTCATTGTTTTATAACCGGGTTCAGTTTTTAGCATTCCAACATGGAAATACAAAGCAATTCAAATGATAAAAATATACAAAAGATATATTATTGAGAGTAAGAAAAAAATCAGAAATATAAAATATAAAATAAATAGGTATGGCTGTGTGGCAAGAAGCTTGCTTCGCAACCACAGGGTGGCAGGTGCAGTCCCACTGTACGGACCTTTGAGTAAGAGTCATCTACTATAGCCTCGGACCGATATAATTCTTGTGAGTGGATTTGGTAGACGGAAACTGAAAGAAGCCCGTCGTTTATATATATATATATATATTATATATATATCTCTATATATCTCTATATATATATTATATATATATGTGTGTGTGTGTGTTTTTGTGTATGTGTGTGTGTGTGTGTTTGTGTGTGTGTGTGTGTGCGTGTGTGTGTGCTTGTATGTGTGTGTGTGCGTGTGTGTGTGTGCGTGTGTGTGTGTTTGTATGTCTCTGTTGGGTCACGCCACTATAGCTTGACAATCGATGTTGGTGTGGTCCGTCACCGTAACTTCGCGGTTCGGCAAAATACCCCGATAGAATAAGTACTAGGTTTACGAAGAATAAGTCGATTTGTCCGACTAAAAGGAGGTGCTGCACCATGGCCGCTGGCAAAATTACCGAAACAAGTAGCAGAACAAAAGAAAGCTCCTTTCTCAGTTGATTCTTGAGCGTAGGCGTCTCGACGTTAATAAAAATAGATGAACATGATTATAATGTCGCAAATATACGAGGTCTGACGAATAAATATGTGGACTGTTGCTATAGTGACGAAGCTAAAGCACGCTGCGTACAGCCGCTTGGAACAGATTGACCTTGACACATGTGCATATGTCTTAACGTCCTAGTACACATTCGCTGTCTACAGCGGTGCTTGGTAGGAATATGTGTAGCGTGTGATCGTCGCATTGACAATGACAAGGAACGTTGAGCAGAAAATCTGCATCAAATTTTACCAAAAGCTTGGTGATACCTGCTCAGAGACCGACACAGTGTTTTCAAAAACTTCTCATCGTTCTCGAAACAATCAAGGTGATCTTGTGTAACTGAAACCCAAGTGTCTTCTCGGTCAGCTGAAAGTTTTTTGGGCACAAACTTGGCAGACAGATGCCTCTCATACCAAAATCTTCAGGGATAATAGACTGAACGGAACTGTAACTAATCTGCACATCCTCTGATCTTACGGATGCTGATTCGACGATTTCCCTTCACATCTGCACATACATTTGCGATGCTTTTCTCAGTTCTGTTGGTTGCAGATCTCGTAGAACGTTCGTCAATATAATCATATTTTCGGCCATCTTGGAAACGTCTGAATCCCTCATACACTCTTCTCTATACACTTTCTGCAACTTTGCGCATGCCTCTGGGCAGGTATCGCCATGACAACTTTATCTGTCATTGTCAATGCGATAATTACACGTTGCATAAGTTACTTCAAAGAACTGCTGTAAACAGCGGAAGTACGCTAGAACTTGTGACCATGCACAACATAGTTCAAGGTCAATCTATTTTAAGCGCCTTCACTCTGCGTGCTTTAACTTCGTTACTATGGAAACTTATTGACCAAACCTCATATAGACTGGAAGAACCGCTTGCGTCTGTTAGACACTTAGTATGTGTGACCCGAGGTTTCATTTCAAATGTTTACAACTCTATATATTTATAGGTGGAGCCTGGAAGACTCTTTCTAAGATTGTGCAACGTTGATTTTTGCGAATAATCAAAAGTTTGACGTGAAGGTCTTATGGCGAAAAGCCTATTAACATCGCGGCAGCAGTCTTCTACAAATTCACTCAGAGTTATTATAACGGAACGATATAATGAATAATTTCTATCCCCTTCCCTTCCCTCATTGCCTCTCCTTTCCCCTCTTTATCTACCCATCCATCCACCCATTTATCCATCCCACCATCTATGTATGTATCTACCTATCTACCTACCTACCTATCTACATATCTACTTACCTACCTATCTACATACCTACCTACATATGTACCTACCTACCCAACTGACTGTCTGTATATCTATCTATCTATCTATCTATCTATCTATCTATCTACCTATCTACTTATCTATCTATCTGTCTATATGTCTATCTGTCTTTTTTAGATACACTTCGTACTCCCACACACCAACACCGATTAGTTTACTTTAGAATTTACTTAACGCACGAAGGAAATTGCTCTTTTCTCCTCCATCCCCGTCAGCGCTGTAAACTTAATACCAGTAATATGTTACCATCTTACTCCTGGACAGGACATCTTTACAAGAATGGAGCTATTGTTTAATCAAAAGGAAACTACACTTAAGTAGATTAAAACACAGCATCGCCATATCGCTGCACGAGGCCGCCCTCTTCCCTGCCCATCTCTCACCCTCTCTTTCTCTCTCTCTGCCTCTCCCTCTCTCTTTCTCGCTATTGTCTCCCCAATATGTTTATAGGAAACTTCATAATATAAATAATGAATGCGATATTTTTAGACGAATCAAAGAAATGTTAGATTATTTGTCTACTCGTTTTACAATCAATCGATTTGATCTTTGTTCTGGAACTAAGCAATAACAGCAGTAATAGACACAAACAATAGAGAACAACAACAACAACAACAAGAATAACTACTACTACTACTAGCGTTGCTACTGCTACTGCTGCTGCTACTACTGCTGCAAGAAAAGACAAAAGAGAAACGATTCGTTCTATATATAGAAACAAAAATTAGATAATGGAACAGGAATCCTTGATACTATTAGATGAGAATTCTAAAAATACATATTTCTTTAAGAAATTATGGTACACTGATGATGATGTCAATGATGATGATTAGGATGACAATAAAGCTGATAATAATGAGGTTGATGTCGGCAAAGTAAATATAAATAATAACAGTGGTCATGAGTATGATGACTACAATGATGATGATGACGACGATGATGATCATGATGGCGATCATGGTATGTGTAAGAAAGAACTGATAATTACTCCAAGAGAAGACATACGCTCAAGAGAAAATGGTTTTCTCTGTCTTTGAATTAAAAGACGAGCTTTTATAGACGTGTGAAATAAAACTGCGTGGCGTTAATGCCTCTTCTGAGATTATTGATTTCAAATTTTAGTACAAGGCCAGCACGTACGTTCGTGGGGTTAAATCTATTATATCATCCCCAATGTTCAACTGGTACTTGCTTTATTGACCATGAAAAAATGAAAGGTAAACCGATCTCAGTGAATTTGAACTGAGAACGTAAAGATGAAGACTGACCATTTTGTCAGCCATGCTGACGATTCCGCCATCTCATCGCCTGCGATTATTAGAGAGCCTAAAGAGTTTTGTATGTGAGAAACCAGTTAAGCATCAGCTGACATTTTGTAATACGGTATCCTTTTGAATTAGAAGAAATATATCATAGACACACACACACACAACAACGTGTGTGTACATACACCCACGTGCACACACACACACTCGCTTACACTCGCGCGTACATCGAACAGTTGTGAGTGGCATTGATGCCTTTTATTGTTCTTGAAGTATGTAAATAAAATAAGCTTAGTCGCAGATCGAACATAGTTCATCAACAGATTTTGCACTACTAACTAATAATTTCAAATGTTAATTTTTAATACTGCGACAAGCCAGATATGTCTGAAGGCAACAAAGAGTCCATCAAATTAACATCAGAATTTTACTCGTATTTTAGATCTTCGGACGTTGAAGAATGAAAGCCAAAGACTACAGCAGTAGGGTTTGAACACTGTTGTGCCAATCCATTTAATGGTCTATTAATTAAGTCCTAAATATAGAGTTATTTGTAGGGGCGAGAACGCGATGCCCGTGGCCTTGTCAGTGGCATATGTGGAACTTGCTTCATGCAGAATAGTAATGTATTTATGTATTGCTAGACATAAGTATTTGACCTACTTTACGACAGGGTATGTGTGTGTCCATCTAGCTATTTATCTCCACTCTCTATCTGTCTATCTATCTATCTATCTATCTATCTATCTATCTATCTATCTATCTATCTATCTATCTATCTATCTATCTCTATACACACACATACAAACACACACACACATACAAACACACACACACATACAACACACACACACACACACATATATACATATATAAATACCTTTATATATGCGTGTGTGTATGTATATAAAATCGGACTACATAAATGTCTGTGTGTCTGCTCTTCTGCTTTATATTGCTATGGACCTCTACACAAGAAACCATGCTCTATAACAATTATTTTCCTTTTCCATTCACATAAAGATCTAAGTAAGATGTCCTCATAAATATATTGTTCGAAATATTTCTGATCTTGCATCTTTTATCTGTTCCATTTTACGACCGAGCTTTTTCAAAATAGCCAAGTTTGTGTATT
>NW_021832921.1:20000-29622 GCF_006345805.1 Octopus sinensis
ACTATTTGTATGTTCACGGAGGAAATAATGGTAGATAGCTTTCAGTAAGCTCAATAGTTCAGATTAATTATTCTTGCAGTTATGGATAATCTCAGATTTCCAATACCGAAAGTCTTCCATGATTTAGAATAAATACAAAGGGAATTAATATTACAAACTGGATTGGTGATATATTTCAAATATGATTCCATCGAATGAAAGACATTTCGTATTTTTCGCTTATGAGCGACATTCACAAACAGGTTACCTCGGTTAAATAATCATTTCATATTTTTCTGGTTCACATTTACTACAATTACGAATAGCAAGAAATTGTAGAATTACCTTAGATTTAACTATCATATTATATTTAGTAAACAATGCAAAGAATTACAAACAAATATGTCTTTGCAACATTCATTTTCGTCTTTCAAAATCTGGATGTGCTATCCCCCGCACCCCAAATAAAAAGAAAATAATGAAAGGCCCACTTGTCTGTTATGCGCTCAAATCGCCTTTCGCATCTATATTATATATATTAACATTAAGGGAGCGAGCTGGCAGAACTGTTAGCACGTTGGACGAAATGCTTAGCGGTATTTCGTCTGCCACTACGTTCTGAGTTCAATTTCCGCCGCTGTCATCTTTGCCGTTCTTCCTTTCGGTGTCGATAAATTAATTACACTGGGGTTGATATAATCGACTAGACCTCTCTCCCTAAATTTCCATTTAGTAGAAATAATCATATATATTAACATTATTTTTATCAAATTTATTTGAAGTAAAGCGATGTGCTAATGGAGTTCATCTTCGGCTGAGGCCAACTTTACCATCCATCCTTTCGAGGTCGGTAGAATGATCCCCAGTTGAGCACTGGTATTGATGAAATCGACTTACTCACTCACCTGAACTTGCTGGCCTTGTGCCAGAATTTCTACACTGACGTTAATTTGAATATATAAATAAAAAATAAATGCGACCTTTTAAAGCCTAGCCAGGCTCATGGGCCCAGTCTCCCGGTTTCAGTGAGGTATGTGTTCCCCAACTGGACGGGCCGCCAGTCCATCGCAGCGTTACTCATTTTTGCCAGTTGAGTGAACTGGAGCAACTTGAAATGAAGTGTTTTGCTCAAGAACACAACGGTCACCCTGTCCAGGATTTGAAACCACAATCTTACGATCATGATGCTGACACCCTAACCACTAAGCCACACGTCTCCACATAAGTTAAATATATACTAATATTAAATTTAAATAAATTGAATTGGAGTAAGGGGATATGCTAGTAGAATCGTTAAAGATTCGTAAAATTGCAGTCAGTATTTGTCCCAGCTCTTTAAGTTCTAATATCAAGGGACATACGTAAGGGTCAACTTTGCGTTCCATACATTCAGAGTCACCAAATGAAAGTACCATTCAAGTAATCGCTTTTAGAGCATGAGCTAAACACCGACAAAATTCTTGGATTTCCGCCTAAAATAGGAACAAATTTGCTGATTTTGTTTGTCGCATTTTTCACTGGAAAATTCTTGTAATTATGTTATTACTAGTATCGAAACCAGAGATAAATGTTTAAAACTACATTTTTAGTTCACTGTACTCAAAATATTCAATCAGGAAAATATCTATGAATATTTTTCATCATTATTATTTTAGCAATTCACTCTTTAAAAAAAAAAGATATTATAACTATTTTTTGCCAATATCACAGGAATTTATGCAACTTAATATGTTATATCACTGTAATGATGTGTATTCTGATGTATTGATAAAATATTTCTTTTCTCGATCAAGTTAAAATAATATGCATATACAATAATTGCACATTGCTTTTACGAGTAAATAAACGTTTAAATTATATATATACACATATACATGTGTGTGTGTATTCAAATATAAAAACGCGTATTGTATATTTTATTATTATGGAGATTAAGCAATGATATGTTTATATATAACAAAAAAAAACTTCCTTTCCCATCACCATCAATATTTTCATTCTTAAGTAAGGAAAAAATCTGGAAATTTCCTTTAATAATTCTAGCTACAAAACACAATCATATCGACATTCGAGGAAGCTTTCATTCTACCCCTTTTCCCAACTGAATCATGTTCAAATTTATAGAAATATATTTACTGTCATTAAAATGAAGACATTTGGCCAAATCACAATAAATGAAATATTTTAAATATTTGAGAAAAGAAAAAAATTAGATTTCATTCTAAAATATATATTAATGCAAAATTTAGTAGAAGCGTTCTTTTTTCTTTTGTTATAGAAAAACTTATACTTTTCTGAATTGCTGCTGACTGGCCGGATGCTTAAGAATATTATTTCGTAACTACTATGTATCGAGTTCTATCCTACTTCATGGTATGGTGAGCATTTCCCATTTTCTATATCCCCAGGTCAACGGAAACTGTGATTTGTGTCTGTAATTAAAAAAGAACTGGCTTGTCTCTCTCTCTCTCTCTCTCTCTCACACAAGCACAAATACACACACACACACAAGAACAAACTCACATGCACACACGTCGCCCTTGCTGATTTTGCTTGGGAATTAAGTTGACAGTACACATGTTTGTGGAGTACTCAGCCACTTACACGTTAGTTCGGGAGCAAGTAATTCAGCTGATTGACCAAATGAATCATCATCACTAAAGGATGGAGATCCCACAACTCACCTTTCTTCTTATAGATTCAGATTTACACACACACACACGTTTATACACACACGCACACATACACACACATGTATATTATATATATATATATATATATATATATATATATATATATACATACACATACGTACATGCATATATATATATATATATATATATATATATATAGATAGATAGATAGATAGATAGATAGATAGATAGATAGATGTAAATACAGAGAAAGTGAGAGAGAGTCAGAAAGAGAGAAAGAGAGACACATAATTTATATAAATAAATTTATTGTTACTAAAATGAGAATATTTCACTCAAATATACCAAACAAAATGCCTTAATGTGTAGAAAAGTATCATTCGCAATTAAAATGCAATTCAAAATAAGTTTTTTTAATACAATTTACATCAATTATTTACCTCTTCTATTCTGGCAAGGAATCTAAATATCTAGATAGATAGTAGAAAATACATTTTGCAGCAGCTTTGGAAAACAATTTTTTTTTAGCACCAAACATCTTTACCATCGAATATATCAAGGTTTGGTAAACACTCACATCAATTCATTTCGCTAAGGGCACTATGTGTCGTTTAGCAAGTAAACATGGATAAGAAAAAAGGCGATACAATTCAGGAGAATTGAAAAGATAAACTAGCAATTGGTATTTTAAAAGAGAATAAGAGAAAAAGTATCGACTTAATTAATATATCTAACGGCTACGAGGGAAGTAATGAACTCACTAACCTGCTAGTTCAGCCACCTACTCTGTAGTTTTTAAGCTGAAAGTGCAAGATAGAGGGCGAAGGAAGAAGATAGAAGGAGAAGACCGTTGGAGTAGAAGAAGGGAAAAGTAGAGGAAGGAATATAATGAGGGTGGAGAAATGAGAGAAAGGGAGAGAAGAGAAAATGGGTAACAGCAGAGAGAGTTGGTCTGAGGGAGAAATATCTTTTTATTGAAAAAAGTTGTTGAGGTGGTAGCTGACAAATAATTTCTGAAACTGAACACATTAAGCGCCAAATCTTTCACAATCCCCAGCGTTTTATAAAGCTACATTAGACAATAGAGTTATAAAGTTACTGATATACAAAGGAGAGGATTGGTATAGGCAGAGCGTGGTGTTTTTTTTTTCCTAAAAGGCGGCTAACCTGGAAAGTCACGACAAAAGCAGTGGAGATTTAGAGGTGGTGCTTTAGGATTCTACGCAGCTGAATGACCTAATTCATATGAGAGTAAAATGCCCTTTAAATCCCAGCCTACCTTTAAGCATTAATAAATGATATATTTAAATGAAGTTCCATAAATATTTTTGGAGAAAAGGGAAAAAAAATCTGTTGCGGATTCTCCAAATGTTATCTATAAGCTGCTCAGTGAAGATTTCTAGGACATTCCAAAGATTCCATCACAGGTTCTTTAAACGAGTAAATGTACACAGTTGGGCGTGTACATAGATTAACAAACACACGAACTTTCCAACATACTTAAAAACACCGGAAACTCTCTTAACACAAAAAGTCTAGTCGCTTCGTTAGCGACCGACTTCAACTCCTTTTTGAAGAAATTAAATAAAACACAAAGAAAAAACGTACACACACACACACAACACACACATACATATATACATTCATACATACACACATACATACCTACATACATACACACATACATACCTACATACATACATACATACATGCATACATGCATATGGATGTAGTTAACAGTGTTTAATCAGAGTGGGTGTCTGTGAATACACGTCATTGAAAGGGCCCAACTAGGCTGAAATACACCTGGCCTTAAAGTAGCTGCTGCTCGGACGATTTCCCTCTCGCTCCGATGTATAAATTATGTTGTCAAACACTGCACGCTCATACGAAATGTTAGGTCTGGACGAATACCTTACCATATTTGGCTTTCAGCGATGCGTCTTACATTGAGTATGGTATATACATGGTTATTATACACTAATGCTGATCCTATTGCATATGACATATACATGTGTGTGCCTGTATGTGTGTATGTGGTGTGTGCGTGTATGGTATATGTGTATGTATTTGTGTATGCATATACAAACATACATATATATATATATATATATATATATATATATATAATATATATATATATTATATATATATATATATATATATACACGCATGTGTATGTACTCTTTTGTGTATCTGAAAGGAAGAAACTATTGTTAACGCGTCGCATTTCAAATTATTATAAAACATTATCCCTTAAATATTTGCTTTTTTTTACGTAATTTTTATGAATACCGCGTTGCGGCACATTAAACGTGTAATAAAATAGAGTAACCATTATCATAAAACGTTTAACACATTTTAAAAATACGAAGTGCAGTCTTTCTGTCATTTCTATGTGTCTACGTTTGTCTGCCTGTCTCTCAGTCTGTCTGTCTGTCTGTATGTATACGTGCAGGTTTGTATGCATTGTTTTATGTATGTATTCTCATGTATATAACTACATATCTAGACATGCTCGTATATATTTAAATGATAAACTCATGGAACTATTACAGATTTTTACAGTTCCAGTGATGGATTTGATCTGTAGTCTTCGAATTAACTTTCTCCTTTCTGGTTTTGAGAAGCCTAATTTCTCAAGATCGGTATTTAGGCGGTGTGTTACATATCCCAGGGCACCAATAATTACAGGTAGAAAACTGGACCTGTAATCTGGATAGAGTAACTGCAGATTTCTCACTAGCTCAGCGTAGGTATTCACTTTTTCACCGATCTTCAGCTTTATACTAACTTCTGCAGGAAATTTGACTTTCACAACAGTACACAGTTTCTCTCCTCTATCCCAAATCCTTATATCAGGTCTGTTGTGCTTACATTTTAGTGGGGTCTTCACTGGAACATTCTACCCGTATTCCTTTTTATTATGAGTGGCTATGGCGTATGTATGTACGTACGTATGTGTGTGTGTGTATGTATATATGTATGAATGTAGGAATATAATTAGGTTTATTTGCATGTATATGTGCGTGTATGTATGCGCGAATGCCAAATTAATCTACCCCTCTCAAAAGGTCCCTGAATAAGGGTTGTTTAAGGATGTTGAACAAAACACCTATGTTTCCAGAAGTGAATTATTCAAACCCCAAAGAATCCCTCTCAACCTATGGCTATGATGCTACCGACTATATCTGCTCGTGATCAGAGATGCACATATCACCAGCTACTAAAGGACATGTTTAAATGGTTAAGGTCCAACAACTGACAAGCAAATTTGTGATACTGAGTGGAATATTTGCTGTCCCGTCTATCCAATTTCACTGAAACCCACTGGGTACAATCGAAAATATTTAGACAAGACACCGAATAGTCCAATGTGACTAGGAAGTGAACAACCTGACAAGCTATACCTAGACCTTATCTTTTGGTACCTTCTTCGATCAATAGGGAGACAGGTAGGCTTGGAACAACTAAATTTCTATCAGAATCTTTTCCAGATTCGTAATATCGATAAAGACATTTTATTACGTTTGGAGGACCCTGAGTGCTGGAGTTACAATTTCTTTCAACCTAACAACTTGAAGAACTTACCAGAATCCAATGTGTTAGAAGTATGGCGAAAACCTTATATGGCTTGAAAGACTTCCGCTCTCATTTAGAATTGCCCAAGACGTTCATAGCTTCACTGTTATCAATATCAATATGGATATACATATACATACATGCATATCATACATACCTACATACTCACACACACACACACACACACATATATATATATACATAAACATAAATACACACACACAGACGCACAAACACACACAGACGCACAAACACACACAGACGCACGCACACACACACAGACATATATATATATATATGTATGTATGTGTGTGTGTGTGGGTGTGTGTGTATATGGAACAAAACAGTTTGATTAAAATTCATTGATAATCCGAGTTCCAAGCGTGATGCTAATCTTCACCTATTTTGAATTTGAATATATATTAAAGCATGCTTAGGCACGCGTCTTCACTGGAAGAAACTATCAGTAGCTCTTATCTTATATGTGTACAAGAAATAATATATATATATATTTATATATATATATATATATATATATATATATATATATACACACATATCTATCTCTCTATCTCTTTCTATATATATCTGTATATATATATATATATATATATATTATATATATATATATATATATATATATATTCATACATACATAGTTACATACATCTATCTATCTATATATACATATATATAGTTACATGCATGCATACTTGCATGCATGCATGCAGGTATACATACATGCAGGCATACATCCATACATACATATATTCATTCATTCATACATACATGCATACATACATACAAAATGTAACCTAGCGCGCAGTCATCCATTTCTTTATGACATAATTCATACACCCGACTCCAAAACGCAATAACTCGGAAGTAAACCAATTTTCTTATACCATAATTGATGACAAGAGTCAATATTACGTGAAAACATTTTTTGGTACTCTCATTCTATTATCTATTAATAAATACTAAATTGACAACATAAAATGTTACAACATAGAAAACACGCTAACGATAATTGGGGATATTACTAATAAACATGCAGTGATATTAACGTGATAGATAAAAAAATATTACTGTCTTCTGAAATATCGGTGCTGGTTACAGATTGTGAATATATATTAGTGTTATTATTAATTTTTACATTTTGCTTGATAGCTTTACCTCGATGTTGATGTAAATGGTTGTACGATTTAAGGTCGTTATCTGAATGCCTACACGGTGTTAATCTATGCTTGCTAATCCGCTCTGCGTGAGCTGCAAAAGGAAGAGAATATACACATGTAGATCTAAATATCAACATGGCGACGTACAAGTCAGAAATGTATTGAAGGGGAACAAAAGTAAACAACATCTACCATAAAAATCAAAACAGAAGTTCATATATTATCTAGGGTTTCTCTGACATTACTAACATTTGTTGTAACACAGTTCGTGTTGTTGTTGCTGATGATGTTATGGATGTATAGACACACATATGTATAAAATTTGAGGATGTATTAACCTCCAAGGAAATATATTAACCATCTAAGGAATACTGGTTCAGTACTTAGTATTTAGGAGGGATGGAATTACTTTAAGACAATTATTATTATTATTATTATTATTATTATTATTATTATTATTATTATTATTATTATTATTATTATGATTATTATTGTTATTATTATTATTATTATTATTTCGAATGGGCATACTGATACCAAAAACCTGGCGTTAGAACTCATCATACATTGATTGGCTTCGAAAGAAAACGTCAGTGGAGTACAGAGATCAATAGTTAAAAGGTAAATGAATGACAAGGGAATATGCATTTCTGTCAGGAATTTTAAAGCGGTTTCTGCTATAAGATGCAAGAGGTTCATTGATGAGAGCTTGCGCATCACCTTATAATTTTATCGTTGTTTTAAATATAGATGTAGTTGTAGGATATAGGTAGACATGTATACACATATAGATACAGACAAACATATGTGTGTGTATGTGTGTGTACGTGGGTGTTTTGCCGTGTGTGGAAGGAAATGGAAATAGAGAAGCGAACAGGTAGAGAGAAAGGTAAAGACAAAATGGTTGTGAGTTATATAATAAAGGATGAACTCCAGTTTTGGAATGTCATCTATTTTTATATAAGTATACAGGAAATAGAGCTGTCACAGACACGCGCGCCCGCTCTCTCACACACACACACACATACACATACACATGCTGAAACACATACAGGAGGAGACACACAAATCGAGTTATCTTTCACTGACATTAAAATGTAACTAAGAAGTCACCAGGTTGTGGAGTTGTTATAGAATTACACATATTATGGAAAAAAAGAAAAGTTGAGTGTTGTATAGGACACCAACAAATAGATATCATATATATATATATATAATTATATATATACATACACACAACATAGATATATATATATATATATATATATAATTATATATTCATGCAAGTGCTTATGTATACATTCATCTCTCTGTATATTCCACCTACTTTTCTTTTTTAAAAAATCGAAGATAAAGCCGTTTTCTAGCGTTGGGAAAGGCCTACCTCATTAGAACTCCGACTTCAACGTGGTAATACAGTTTATATATTTGTAGGTATAAATAATATTACATATTATATATATATATATATATATATACTATATATATTATATATCTATATATATAATATATATATATATATACATATATATACACTTACATTTAATAGATACGTATATGTCTATCAATATATATACATATACATATATATATATACTTATATATATAGTATGTATTTATATATATATATATATATATATATATTATATATATATAGGCACGTATGAATACTCGTATATAATTGCAATGCGTGGATATTATTGCATAGGTGTGTCTGTGTATTGTAATATGTGCATACCAACATACATTTACATTCTCTATACGTCTATATACACTTATCACATGTTATAACAATACCTCTTGAAAATGTACTTGATAGTTTCAATGCGCCCTGGATTCGTTGAAGCGGTGATCTTCTAATTAGGCGCCACCTTTCTAGTTTTCAACATTAGTACGGAGGTAGGTTATCAGGTAACCAAGTGGTTCAATAATAGTAGTTAGCAATCAAATTTTCGGCATTGATATATGACGGATTCTAAACAATGTGAATGAAATTAGTATTAAATAGAACGAAGTGATCTGAATGCTGAAGGGTGATCGAAAAATATAAAAGAAAATATGAACCATCGAATGGCCATGATGATCCAATTGAATAAAATATGAACCCAAGGCCTCCAAAGGTAAAATAAAACCACTGAGTTAGACTGGCCATTCTAAGCCAAATGTTTCTCTCATCCCCAATGCTCTTACGCGCTGCACTTTTTGCTCTCTTTTTTATATCATGTTTCG
>NW_021832922.1:0-15000 GCF_006345805.1 Octopus sinensis
AGAATAAGTACCGGTCTTACAAAAAAATAAGTACTGAGGTTGATCCATTCGACAAAAATTTTTTGAAGACAGTGCCGCAGCATGGCCGGTGTCTAATAACAGCCAAAACACATTTTTTAAAAAATAAAACATGAAAGGTAAAAGATTCTAGATAAGCAGATATTGTGCAAAGACGCTACACAAGACCTTTTACCTGGGATTTTTAATATATAGTACCTTAGCATTGAGCCATTGTCTGATTATTCTCAAGGAGTACGAAACGGTAACAGCAGAGGCTTCAACAAAGTTTAATGGCCAACCAATTCGTGGAGCAGGGGCGGGTAACAAGGATATTCTTGTATTCTTTTAATCGTTTCAGTCATTTGACTGTGGCCATGCTGGAGCACCGCCTTTAGTCGAACAAATTAACCCCAGCACTTATTCTTTAGAAGCCTAGTACTTATTCTATCGGTCTCTTTTGCCGAGCCGCTAAGTTACGGGGACGTAAACACACCAGCATCGGTTGTGAAGCGATGGTGGGATGGGGGACAAACACAGACACACAAACACACACATACGCACTCTCTCTCTCTCTCTCTCACACACACACACACACATTACATATATATACGACGGGCTTCTTTCAGTTTCCGTCTACCAAATCCACTCACAAGGTTTTGGTCGGCCAGAGGCTATAGTAGAAGACACGTGCCCAAGGTGCCACGAAGTGGGACTGAACCCGGAACCATGTGGTTGGGAAGCAAGCTTCTTACCACACAGCCGCCACTCAAAATAATGTATTACTGTGTGTGTGTATGTGTGTGTGTGCGCGCGCGCTTATAAAGTAATATATCTCTATTTTCATGCCTTTCTCTTTATGTCTTTTAGTGTGTGTGTGTGTGTGTGTGTGTGTGTGTGTGTGTGTGTGTGTTTGCGTATTTGTTTTATATAGGCATCCGCGTGTACATTCCAAATGCTTGAGCGAAGGGCGTGGATCCCAGTCGGTAAATTGCAAGAAGGGAACAAACCCGATTGCTTACCAAGTTTAATCAAAGGAACTCAAACAGTTTAATTAAGGGAGCTCGAGCCGGTTCTTCTCAGCTGTTGTCCAACTGAAGTCGAAATAGTTAAATAGTCGCTGCTGATTTCTTCATCCTATCATCACAAGCACCTCCTCACTGACAAAATCTTAAGATTTATAGACATAGTTAACTCCCACAAGATTACACCTCTATCTCGCCTCCTTCTTTCAACTTATCTCTATTTTCTTCATATGTTACCTAACGTATATTGGCTTCTTATCTGCCCGAAGGGTTTTCTCATCTGTCTGTCTGTCTATCTCTGTCTCTCTGTCTGTCTGTCTCTCTCTGTCTCTCTCTCTCTCTCTCGCCTCACTTCCATCTCCCTCTCTCTCTCTGTCGCTTACCTTCTCCATCTCTTTCTTTGTTCTTCACCCTTCTCCCCTCTCTCTCTCTCTCTCGTACCAACCTCGCTTTCCTTGTTTTCTCTTCTAATATTCCATATCAAATTCTCTCTCACTGTCTCTATTTGTATGTATGTATGTATGTATGTATGTATGTATGTATGTATGTATGTATGTATGTATGTATGTATGTATGTATGTATGTATGTATGTATGTATGTATGTATGTATGTGCATGTATGTATGAGCTTGTAAAGTTTTATATGCCTGTTTCGTTCCCTCTATTTTTGTCTGTGTGTGAACACATACGCACGTGTATACATGTATATATGCATTTGTGTGTGTGTGTGTGTGTGTGTGTGTGAGAGAGTGTGTGCGTATAAATGCTTGTATGTGTTTCAGTGTGTGTTCATATAAATATATTTTTAGTTCTTCCCGCTTCTCTCTTTCATCCTCTCCTTTTAATTCATATTTTCACATTTTCGCAAGTATCGTTTCTCTCTCTCTCTCTCTCTCTCTCTCTCCCCCTCTCTCTCTCTCTCCCTCTTTCTATGCCTGTCTGTCTGTATGTATCTATGTATGTATGTGTATGGAAATTTGAGCGTATATGAGAGCTTGTGTATGTATTATGTATGCATATCTGTCTATCCCGTTCTCTGTCTACGTATGTGTATATATGTATGTATGTGCACATGTATATATGTGTATATATATATATATATATATATGTTTGTATGTATGTATGTATGTATGTATGTGTATGTATACATGTATATATGTGTATATATATATATATATGTTTGTATGTATGTATGTATGTATGTGTATGTATACATGTATTATATAAGTGTGTATATATATGTATGTATATATGTATATATATATATATAAATATGTGTATGTATATATAAGTATGTACATATATATATATATGTAGATATATATGTGTGTATATAATTTATGTATATACATATACATTTATATATATATGTATATATATATATATTTATATAATATATATATATATAGTATATATATATTATATATATATATATATATATATACATATATATATACACATGTATATGTATGTATGTATATATGTATGTATGCGTAAAATTTATTATTCGCGATTTACATCTGTCTCTGTCTAATCGCAACTCTCTCCTTCGCCATTTTCCATTCTCTCTTCTCCGCTTCCACTTTCATAGTCGCCTGTGTGTTCTTGTTCCGCTTGTCTTTCTCAATCTCTATCAGTCTATATCATATATATATATATATATTATATATATATATATATATATATATATATATATATATATATATATATATATATACATGTATGTATTTGTCTATTAAGCCGGCGAAATAGAATAATCGGTTGAGCGTCGGACAGAATGCCTTCCAGCATTCTATCTGGGAATTACATTAATACGATACATATATCTGTGGAATATTCAACCACAAGCGGTAAGTATCCACGCCTGTCACACAAGAGAGCGATGTTCGATTTCTCGCCGAGATGGTTATCATAGACACGCTTTCGACCTTAAGCACCGGTTCTTGTTCGATCACCAAAGTTAAGCAACGATGAGACCCCATGACCCCCTCAATGGTGAACCCCTCAACTATTTAGACACAGTCCATTTCAGGCTACAGTTCCCAATATATTATTATTAGGAAATACCTTTTTACATTTTTAATTCTTCAATTTCTTTCAGTCATTAAACTGCGGCCACGCTGAGGCAAAACCTTGAAGCGTTTTAGTCAATGATATCCATCACAGTACATACTTCAGAATGTGATAAATTTGCGGTTTATATTTATTGCACTTTGTTCACATATGAACTTAACCCACGTGTATTTTTCCTGGATCTCTTGTCCCTTTTTTTTTATTCATTTATTTCATTTTCTATCTTCCTTCTCTTCCCGGTCTTTCCTTTCGTATCTGACGAAGGACTAAATCTGAAATGTTATATTTTTACTCTAAAAATTCCTTCGACTTTCGTTGTTTTTTTTTGTTAATTCTCTTTGTTCTGTCTATATATATATGTATGCAAGCATGTATGCGTGAATCTATGCAGGCGTTGCTGGGTGGTAAGAAGTTTGTTTCCCAACTACATGGTTCTGGGTTCAGTTCCACTGCGTGCCACCTTGAGAAAGTGTCTTTTGTTATAGGCCTCAAATCGAACAAAACCTTGTGAGTCGATTTGGTTGACGGAAACTGAAAAAAGCGCGTTGCATATTTGTTCGAGTCATATTCTTCAGGGTGGCTGTCAAATGACTGAAACATGAAAAAGGTAAAAAACATTTACGTATGTATGTTTGTATGTATGTATGCATGTCTGTCTGTCTGTATGTATGCATGCACGTATGCATATATGTATGTATGTATGTATGTATGTATGTATGTATGTATGTATGTATGTATGTATGTATGAATATATGTATGTATGTATGTATGTATGTACACGACAGGCTTCCAAACACCTTTTGTCTACCAATACCATTTGCAAGACATTGGCCGGTCAAGATTTGAGAGAAATTTTGCTGCTATTTTTAGACGTTCGTGCGACCACATAAAAAGTAACCCAATCGGACCGTTTTATGCTGTTGTTGTTGTTGTTGCTGTTTTTGTAATTTAACTGCTGATGTTGTTAGGGTTAGGGTTACCAAAACCAGAAGTACAATTTCAGAAGGATAGATTGATTGAATAGTCAGCGCGTCGAACAAAATACATTGTGATATTTCCTACATCTCCTAATGTTATGAGTTTAAAATTCCGATACAGCCGAGATAGAATTTACCTTTCATCATTCTTCGGGTCAACGAAATAAACTTCGAACCGATGCAATCGATATTTCGTTTTCACTAAATTTCTGGCCCCTTGCCTAAGTTTAAAAAAAAAAAAATTCAAGCGTTAATGTAACTAACAATCGAAGCCTTGTCGTCTTCTCACGGTAATTAATAAATTAAGGTGTTTCGTGATTTCCGGTACCCCAATATGGCGACGGGTGGTCTCGGTTATATGTAACTGTGGTCAAAAGGGGACTGAAAGCTGAAATTAAATTGAAGAAGCCCCTGACCTGTTGGTGTATGCTTAAGTGGACAGGCGTGACTAAAGGAACCGTTGTATACGTGACGACGCCTGAAAAGTGAAACGTCGCAATAGATAACGTTAAGATACACGCGCGTGCGCTCGCGTGTGTGTAAGTGTGTGTGTGTGCGTGTTTGTGAGTGTGTGCGAGTATGTGTGTGTGCGTGTGTGTATGAGAAATAGAGAGAGAAAGAAAATAAGAACAGCAAATAACGTAGATATGCATCTGTATACACATATATACACGCACACATCAGCGACAGACACGTGTGTGCGTTATGGGCATGTTATTATACAGTCATGTATGTATGGATGTATGTATGTGTATATGTATATGTGTATATATACACGCACAAAAATGTGTCTATATATATATACATATCTGCATAAATATATATATATATATATATATATATATATATATATATATATATATATATATATATATGTGTGTATTTATATATATATATGTATATATATATTATATATATATATATATATATATATATAGAGAGAGAGAGAGAGAGAGAGAGAGATAGATAGATAGATAGATAGATAGATAGATAGATAGATAGATAGATAGATAGGTACGTAGATGGATAGATAAATAGATAGTTAAAGTTATTAATATAGATATATATATACATGCGCATGCGCACACACACGATCAAAGAATGAAGAAAGTGAAAGAGAGAGAGAGAGAGAGAGAGGGGTGGGAAGAGACAGACAGAATGATAGGCAAACTAATACACGTACAGAGAAAGATAAATGGCAAGGAAGTGTCATTGCAATGTTAGCAATCATAAGAAGATAGTGGACACACGTACACACACACTCACATACTCACTCACACACACGCACATAGACACAAAAACAGCTATCTATCTATCTATCCATCTATCTATCTATCTATCTATTTACGTATGTATGTATATATCTATCTGTCTGCCTGTTTATCTTTCTAAGCGCGCATGCAGACACACACGCGCGGCGCCACACACACACACACACACACACACACGCGCGCGCATACACACACACACAGAAAGACAGACACACATTCAGGAACATAACGCATTAACAGAGACACATATTTATAAAGAGAGAATTAAAGAACGGTGTGTGTGTGTGGTGTGTGTGTGTGTGTGTGTGAGAGAGAGAGAGAGAGAGAAGGGGAAAGGAGTGAGGAAATGATAATGAGGGGAAAATAAAAGGGACACGTAAGGAAGCAGGAAAAGTAATTAAGAACTGTATTTGATTAATTTGGAAGAAGTTAGGGGTCACGTATACGCCATATGTATACAGACATATAAATACAAACACGGTGGACGTTGGTATGACTTAGCAGCCATATGGCTTTAAGTTCGGTCCGACTGTGACGCACCATAAGCCAGTGTCTCCCGCTGTAGTTCCGGACAAATCAATGCCATGTGAAGGAATTTCGTTGATGGTAACTGTGTGGGAGACCGTCGTATACATACAATCATAGATATATATTTATATAAATAAGGATAAGATCGTTAATTTAAATATTGATCTTATCAAGTGGCCAGAATGGGAATAAAAACCTTCGAAGGTAATAATTAATATTAAAATTATAATTTAGGATATCCAAGAGATACATCCACGCTGGAAATAGCAGCCAAAACTTGACTCTAAAACCACATTAAAGACAGAGCAGATGGAAACTCAGACTGGCAGACAGACAGACAGACAGACAGACAGACAGACAGATAGATAGATAGATAGATAGATAGATAGATAGATAGATAGATAGATAGATAGATAGATAGATAGATAGATAGATAGATAGACAGACAGGTGTGTTTGTGTCTATGTGCGCATGTCTTGTCTCCTGGTGCTGTATGAACATTTAATGTGGTTTTAGAGTCAAGTTTTGGCTGCTATTTCCAGCGTGGAGGCATCCCTTAGATAACTTAAATTATAATTATAATCATAGATAGTTAAATAAGATTCGGGTAAAAATCTTGTAGAATGCTATGCAAAGCACGTCCACAGTTATTGGCCACCTGATGTTATCATACAGTGGGAATTATCCTGCTACCGGATATACACTAGAAATTCCATAGTCTCCTATATAGTTTATATAAATAGCTAAATGATAGAAAATGGAATGAACAACATTCTTTAAAATACTATAATTTTTCGACAAGTTTTTACACCTATACTACATTGGTGAGATATGCTGTGTGATCATTATCATCCTTCCAAGGTATAAAATGCACCTTATTTAAATAATCACCTGAGAAGGTGCATTTTACGCTTTGGATGGATGATAATGACTATACACCATCTCATCAAAGTACTGCAGGAATAAAAATGTGTCGAAACAATTGTAGTGAATTTAAATAAGGAATGTCGATCATTTCTCTTTATTACCATTTATCTACCAACATACTTGTTTGTGTGCGTGCATTTGCCTCAAGGGCCAAAATGTAGAGCCGCCAAGAATAGGTCGAATGTCCAGTTAGCCGCGCCTAATCATCAGTGACCAAGCAGTAGCGCCCAATTGACTCATGGGACACAAAAAATCAGATTCGTTTTTTACTCCTTGTAATTTCAAGTATCGAAAATTTATCTCCCCTTCTCATTCAGTGTCATCAATAAGTTACACTAGGTTCTTGTTTACCTTCTCTATCTGCATAAGTAAGTTTTAAAAACCGTGTGCGCGCGCGTGCGTGTCAACTAGAGTAAAGTGAAATGAAGTGTTTTGCTCAAGAACACAACGCACTGGCCAGTTCGGAATTTGGAATTTGAAACCACGATCAAGCGATCATGAGTACCACACTCTAAGTACGCGCTGTCTCGCACACACACACACACGCGCGCGCGCGCGCACACACACAAACACACAGGCACAGGCGCGGCTGTGCGGTAAGAAGCTTGCTTCCCAATCATATGGTTCCGGGTTCAGTCCCACTGCTTGACATCTTGGGTAACTGTCTTCTACTATAGCTGCGGGCCGACCGAAGCCTTGTGAGTGGATTTGGTAGACGGAAACTGAAAGAAACCCGTCGTATATATATATATATATGTGTGTGTGTGTGTGTTTGTGTGTCTGTGTTTGTCCACCCAACATCACTTGACAACCGATGCTGGTGTGTTTATGTCGCCGTAACTTACCGGTTCGGCAAAGGAGATCGATAGTATAAGTACTAGGCTTACAAAGAATAAGTCCTATAGGTGGTGCTCCAGCATGGCCGCAGTCAAATGACTGAAACAAGTAAAAGAGTAAAAGAGTATATATATATGTGTGTGTGTGTGTGTGTGTGTGTGTGTGTGTGGTGTGTGTGTGTGTGTGCGTGTGTATCGTAAATGATTTTCTTTCCTCAAGAAAGTTGTTAGAGAAAGCAGAACGGAAGTTTCAATTTCCTGTAATAAAAAAAAATATGATGAATAGCATTAATCAAAAATATAATAAAATATTAGAGGAACAAAGAGTATGTTGAAAATCCCTGCTTCTTTGAAAAATAAATGAACTTTCGCATATCACGCACTCATACATACGCCCACACTCATACGGCTCTCTCTCTCTCTCTCTCTCTTTCTATCTCACTTGCACACTCATACACACACCGCCTCTCTCAATTTTCTTACTCACTTTCTTTCTCTTTCCTACACACACACACACACACACGCGCGATTTACATCTTGTTTTAGATATAAGGATTTCCGACATCTTTTCCTTCTTTTGTTTAAGTCAATGAACCGCGGCCATGCTGGGGTATTGCCTTGAAGAGTCAAAATATATCGATCTCGGCATTGTTTTAAAGTCTGCTTCTTATTCAACCGGTTACTTTTGCCGAGCCGCTAAGTTACGGAGACATAAACAAAACAACACCTGTTGTCAAGCACTGGCGGGAGAACAAACACAGACGCAAGCACGCACGTATGCACACACACACACACACACACACACACCACACAATTATATTATATATCATATTACATATGTATAAAACGGTCTTCAATACAGTTTCCGTCTACCAAATTCACAAACAAGGGAATTTGTCGACCCTAGACTTTAGTAGAAGACACTTGCTCCATGTGCCACACAGTGGGACAGAACCTAAAACCACGCCGTTGCAATGCGAGCTTCTTAACTACACAGTGATTGGTTGACCAGGCATACATTTGTAAAAATATGACTGTTAACATTAATTAAATCGACTCGAGTATTTTGTCCTGGTCTTTATTTCATTGACTCTAATAAAATTGAAAAGCAGAGTCTACCCTAACGGAATCAAAACTAATTACGTAAAAACATTAAAACAGTCGAGCACTGTGGACTGATTTCCGTCCCTCATAAACCTAAAAACTTATAACGAATGAAGTAAGGGCAAAAAGACGTTTCATGAAAGTGTAGCGCGAGATATACACCCGAAACTCCATCTGTAAAATGCGTACTCACAAGCTAAAAACCATCGAGAAGATCTCTATGTGGCCTCCACCCGACCTGCTGAAAATGGTATACTAATCATCCTAAACCGTGGTGCTTGTCCAGAGTATTTTCATCAGTCTGTTCTCTAAGTCCGTGTTTGTTTTCAAACTTTGAGTTAGCCATTGTTTTATACGTTCTAAGTAGATAACAAAGCTTTCCTTTCATAAGTCCCAAATAAATCTAGTGGTTCAAAAAATTTGGAGTGTATATCGTATTATGTATATATATATATATATATATATATAATATATATATAATAAATGAAATAAAACATATGCATACATATAAACATATATGTACGTACCTACCTCTACATGTACATATACACGCATATATGAGTACAGGACACCAAAGGGACGTCGAACACAAAGAGAAACGAAAACATAGACACAAACCAAAGTACTGGACATTTTTTTTAAAACAACAAAAAATGGAGTACAGGACAATTAACACAACGAAAAAACCCCTTCTTCAGTCGCTAAGGTTTCATCTACTCTACATTTCGAAGGATAAAAGCGAGACGTATCTTCGACAAGAAACTTTCCTTCCTGCAAAAAGCAAATCAATTAAATTTCTGAGATCTTTTCGCAGAGGGGTAAAAAATGGTAAAAAAATGGTAAAAAAACAGGACAGTAACGACAGTACAAAAATATAAACAGTAAGAAAATAAACAGTAAAAAATATAACCAGTAAAAAAATATATAACAGTAAAAGACAGGACAGGGAAAAACAAGATAAGAAGGGCTGTTGGCGCCGAACGAAAAAAAGTATTGCAAACGCAGAATTTTTTGTGAACGACAGGAGAGCAGGAAGAATGTCGTCCAGTTACCTTGAAGGCCAGGCCAAAAAGACAGTCAGGGCGGAAGTATCGTCGCGGGTGGACGACGGGAAGGGGGGAGGAGGAGCAAGAGGAAGGGAGAGAAGAAAGGGAATGGCTGCGAGGAGACCATGAAGAATATATATATATATATATATATATATATATATATATTATATATATATATATATATTCCTTCTTTCCTGAGCGTCCAATAGTACTATATTTGTTCCACGTCCTCGCGTTGTTGTGTTTTTTTTTGTGCTTTCATGTTTGGATTAACTATATATATATATATATTATATATGTATGCATGTATGTATATATGTATATATATAGTAAAAAGTTCGTTATAGACATGTATAATATAAAATCTCATATAAAACATCTCATATAAAAGAGATATTAAAAGTTCAAATTAGAATTTAATTGCCACATGCGACCGTTTCAAATGGCAATTCAAACATATAAGAAAAAAACATTAATTATAATAATAATAATTAAAATAGTTATATATTACCATTCTCGTCAGTGTAAAAAAAATGAAACGAAGACATCAAAAAACGTATTACCTAAAATAAATTTTAGAAGGAAAAACAAAGAGGTTATGTCGGAGAAGCTGACCGGACATTTGCAAATAAATTGTAATAGAGGAAAAAGGAAGAGAAACAGGGACATGTTAATGTATTTTCGAGTCTATCTGTAATAAACTATAAACTAATCTGGCCAACGGATATATTTAAAAAAAGTAGGATATATATTATATATACATATCCTACTTATATATATATATATAATATATATATTATATATATATATATATATAATGCCAGGACACTGCTCTTGCAGAAACCATGTGGAAACCCGCTTTGTGTATGTATGTGTGTGTGTTTACCGGGAAACCGTAATGATTGAAAATTAATATCCAACCGTACTCCTTCTTGTTGACTTCAATTTTTTTTTTTTCAATTATCTATTCGCACACGACAGAAGCCCAAACACAGACCTGGAAGTACGTATAATACTACTACTGAAGAGCACAGGGTGAAATCTGAAGGTGGACTAGCTTTATACTGTACTCTATTACGTTCTTAACAGAATATACCATAACTATAAATATATATAAATTAAATGCGCCCTTTTAAAGCCTAGCCAGGCTCATGGGCCCGGTTTCCCATTTTCAATGGTGTATGTGTTCCCTCAGCTGGACGGGACGCCAGTCCATCGCAGCGTTACTCATTTTTACCAGCTGAGTGGACTGGAGCAACGTGAAATGAAGTGTTTTACTCAAGAACACAACGCGTCGCCCGGTCCAGGAGTCGAAACCACAATCTTACGATCATGGTGCTGACACTCTAACCACTAAGCCGCGCGCCTCCACACACTCACACACACACACACACACACACACACACACACACACACATATATATATATATATATATATGATATATGATATATGATATATAGACGCCAAATATGTCTTGTGTATCACATGTAATACATAGGATAAACGAAGGGTTAAATACCTCTTTACTTTAATAAAAAAAAAGGGAAGGCAGGATGGACTTGGTTGGAACGCTTTTTCGCATAATTCTACTGGATCAAAGTTGAAGCTGGATTAAACAACAGCCGCAACTCTTTGTACATTCTTAACTATTTGTGAACAACACACAATTAAAATGGCCAGAGATGCTAATATTACTAGGTTTATAATCTGTCATGAGCACCGAAGGAAGCATGTATATCATTGAGCCTTAAATACATCACAAAATTCTCTTTCTGTTTTTTTTTTTTTTTTCAAGGTTGAAAAATACAGGCCCCAAACAAACTGCTAATTTTATGACCAAAGATCAAGTTTCAAGTACAGCAATTCACACATCTGGAAGAGTGCTCAAAAGAAAAAAAATTGAACTACGGGGAAGAAATGTCGTTAGCTTCCTAGGCAGATTTTTACTTCCCGTAACATTAAAATTAGTTAGCAACTACAGAAGCTTCTTACTGACTATTTTTATGCGTTCTACTGTAACTGATAGAAAACCACCACCTTCACCTAGTCCAATCACGATAGTTAACAAGGAAGGTTCAATGCGGTGGCTTGGTTTCACTTGCTAGAAATAACAACCAAATCTCTAAAATCACACACTACTGCAATATAAAAAGGAAGGACACAATGAATCATGGGATCTTGTCTTTTTCATTCGCAAAACGAGCCCCCTTTAATTTTGCTCAGATTGCTTTCAATTTTGGTATATCGATAAGACGGTGAACTAGCAGAAATGTTAGCACGCCGGGCGAAATCCTTGGCGGCATTTCGTCTGTCTTTGCGTTCTGAGTTCAAATTCCGCTGAGGTTGACTTTGCCTTTCATCCTCTCGGGGTCGATAAATAAAGTACCAGTTGGGTACTAATTGACTGACCACCTCCCCAAAAATTTCGGGCCTTGAATTTTGGTGTATCGATGCAACATATTTTTCTGTGCTTCTGCGTGTTAGTATTTTTCTGGCTTTTTCTGTGTGTTAACATTTTTACATAATTTTCATTTCATATATTTTGGAGGCTCATTGACTCAGATAGCTGGATTTATGATTTCACAAAGTTGATTCTATTCATAAAAATTTAAATTAGGAGTATTTCTTAAACCGTTAGCTTCACATTTCAACAGCTTAACTGAAATTTAGCCCACGTAACAGGAACTGAGAGGAATATTGTGGAATAATGAAACTGTGGGTGGTACAGATAATTTGATATCATTTTTGAATTTTGCATACAAAAACATATAAGATACAGGTATTCTTTTCCTTGGGACAAAATTTTTGTTGACCAGTGTTATTCTTATTGTAGTTTACAAATCCAAGCAGGGAAACGTTACTCAACTTTGGAGTTCTGGAGACAGACACCCCCCTTCACATACACACACACATGTATACATGTACATATAGACATATATGAATACATACGTCTACATGCACTTATATATTAATGATATACAAAAAATACATGGCATGTATACATAATACTGAAATACGCATAAAGTAAACACATTCAGACAAATATATTAATGTAACAAATTTAAAAAATAATAAAAACATACAATCAATGAAGAGGCGAAAAAAAGCAGTTAGATGATATATGCTGATTTTATTACGTATATATTAAGAAACCTACTATAAATTTCACACGGTACAACCTTAAAGTTGACACCGCTCTGCTAAACGCCGAAAATTTCTTTCTCGCTATTGGCTAAAAATATAGTTTTTCCGGTCTTTAAATCTCTGTAACTTTTTTCTCCAAATTTTTTTTTTTTCAGAAACTTCACACCTTCATAGCAATGAGACTGGAAGACTACATTATTATAGCCGATTTTCAGATGTTTTACTTCTTTTTAAAAAATACATATTTTGCAAATGAAAAAAAAAAAAAACTAGATCCGAATCATGTAGTATAAGATCAGCAGTCCCTAAACGTTTTGCCAAGAGGGAAAATTAACGGAGTTGTTTGTGTGTCGGATAAAATGCCTCGTGGTTAGAAATCCGATGCTCTCCGCTCTGAGTTTAAATCCGCCGGGGTCAGTGTTGCTTTTTATCTTTTCGAAGTCGATAGTGTACCAGTACTGGGATCTTTTCTCTATCTTTCTCTCCTTCCGAAAGAACCCGGCGAGGGAGGGATGGCATCCACTACGTTTAAAATGTCGAAAAACACGATATTTGTCACGACACTGCTCTTACGGAAACTGTGTGGAAACTCGCTGTGTGTGTGTATATCTTTTTCCCTTTGTTTTTCCACCACATGACAACCGGTGTTGATTTGCTTACATGCACGTAACTTAGCCATTCGGCAAAAGAAACCGATAGACTTTAAAACTTTTCAAAACCTTTCATTGCCGTACGCCAGCATGGCCGCAGTCCAATGACTGAAGCAGATTAAAAAAAGAAGAAGAGGAAACAATAACGCTACGCATTTATTTTAACCGACGCGATAACTATTCGCCCAGCTGAGCGCCTTTGTCTTTATTACTTATAACCCTTTCTATTATAGGCACAAGGCCTGAAATTTGGGGATAGCCGATTACATCGATTCCAGTACTCAACTGGTAATTAATTTATCGACCCCGAAAGGATGAAAGATAAAGTCGACCTCGGCGGAATTTGAACTCAGAACGTAAAGATGGACGAAATACCGCTTAGCATCTCCTCCAGCGTGCAAACGATACTTATTTCTTTATTGCCCACAAGTGGCTAAACACAAAGGAGACAAACAAGGACAGACAAAGGGATTAGGTCGATTACTTCGACCCCAGTGCGTAACTGGTACTTAATTTGTCGAACCCGAAAGGATAGAAGGCAAAGCCGACCTCGGCGGAATTTGAACTCAGAACGTAAAGATGGACGAAATACCGCTAAGTAACTCCTCCAGTGTGCTTACGATTCTGCCAGCTCGTCGCCTTTGTATTACTTATAATAACATAAAATATAACATACAGGGCGCTTCCTAAGAAACATCAACTGTGTCGATCTCAACACTTTCCCTCCAAACCAAAATATTAAAAAGAAAAACGTAAACAACAAACTGTTTCTTTAAGAGCCAATGCGGTCGTTTGATTGGTTCAGACAATTGACACTTAAACGCAACCAATAACCTTCCTTCTTGATATTTCACCAGTTAATGGAATAAAGTGCCATAGAAAGGCAGACAGCTTTTTTAGTCTTTGGTATCAAATTACTTCTGGGTTCGGGTCAAGAGTTAATCCATTTGTACATCGCTTTTATTGTCTGTTACTGTTCAGCCCCAGGCCATACCTGATCGAGCAGAGCAAAGGAAATGTGATATTGTAAGCGCATTCCGACTATGACCTTCCTGTCTTTTTCCTGTGTTAAGAAAACACAAGATCACATTTTGTGGGATATTTTCCTTTACTGAGACGGTAGTGTATGATTTCAAGAAGGTTTGGCTGCTCTCTCTAGCAATTCGAGCGCTCACATACGGACTCCACTGTTGGTTCGTAGTCGTCTTCGAAATTGAAAGAAACGCAGAAAACATTTGACAGGCGTCAGTCTTCAAGACCATTAATGAAATTCTTGTATTTACATTTTCATGGCATTTATTTACTTTTTGTTTATTTATTTGTCCACCTATCTATCTATCTATCTATCTATCTATCTATCTATCTATCTATCTATCTATCTATTTACCTGTCCTTCTATCTGTCTGTCTAACTATCTA